>NC_058129.1:18222115-18522115 GCF_914725855.1 Thunnus albacares
GAGCTTGTTCTGTTTGGAGCTTAGTTCAATCTCTCTTTATAGGCTTTTAGTGAAAAATCTCTCCCCTTTCATTTTCACAGCAAGGCAACAATAGAGGGTGTGTATTAAAATATTTACACAAACAAAAGGGTCACATCACCTTATCTCAGATAAACAGTTGTTTATTTATAATATTTACACACATAATGAACAGAGAAATATGAAAATCTGATGAAATGTTAAATATGTGACATTTACAGGATTCAATTATTTATAATAGTAATGGCAGCCATTTTGGCAGCTTAAAAAATACATTGTGCAAAAATAAAAACAAAATGTTCATAAATGAAGAAAAACAAGCACTGCTGCATTTACAAAGCTGCTAAAATACAGTCATTGCTTTTTTACCTCATGATTAGTTATTTTTACTGACTATGATGTAAATTCTACCAACTCTATAGTGAGCAGTAAATGAAGATTTCAGACACTTATGAATGATCATTTTGTGTCTCCACTGACAGATGTAATGTAGCATAACAGTAATTTATACGTCTTCCATCTCAGAGGTAAAGCATGCTGGGATGATATTTTAACTACTGTACATGATGTGGACTCTAGATCTAGTTTTTTCACTATTTATATTTATATATTCTGTATATATTTTACATTTTATTTACTTAAAGTGAGAATAACATGTAGGTAGCAAATATGCAGTGATTTCACACACAGGATTGGTGTTTGTGTTGTGAGGCAGTAATAGTTCAAAAATGATTTATATCCTTTCCTGATTAATGAAGTATTTCAATTTAATTTAATTTTATACAGGACATCCATGTACAAGATAGAGTCCATCAGTAGTGTGTGTTTGTAGTTATGTAGCTGAGATCAAATCCTCACAAAATGTTTCCTTCTTATTGTTTCAGTTTTCCTCGACGGTCAGATCCTCATAAAGAAATCAGGTTCTTGGTGAATCTGTTCTGTGCAGCAGCAGAGAGAGAACAGCAGACAGGAGAGAAGATACTGGAGCTGTTATCATCAGTGTGCAGTTATGAAACATTCCCTTTTAAAGAGAGAAACATAGAATATCAGAGTCATTTCCTACTGGATCTGTACTCTCAGATGAAGGACTGTGAAACTAAAACAGGCAGGAGAGTCCTTCCAGCATTACAGTCAGTTTTCCAGTCACCTACAGTCTGGTCCATAAACCTGTCAGAGAGAAAGGTCTCCATCCTGCTGGAAGTGCTGAAACTCCAATCAGAGAAGAAAGAAGTGAAGCTGACAGGCTGCTCAGATGAAGAGAGTGAAGTGAGGAGTTTCCTACAGTGTCTGCCTTATATCTCAGGGCTCAGGTAAGTCCAAAAAATACTGTAGACCAGTGTAGTAAACATAGTATTCACAGAGAACGTGGGTTGAAATATATGAAATATGTTGTGAGATAAGTTGCTTTCCTAGTTTTTGGGAACCTCAGGGACTCTGATATTAAAAGATTTACACACACAAAAGAGTCAAACCACCTTCTGTCAGATATATGGTAGTTTATTTATAATATTTACACACATAATGAACAAAGAGAAATATGAAAATGTGATGAAATGTTAAATATGTGACATTGACATGATTAAATTACTTATAATAGTAATGGCAGCCATCTTGGCAGCTTAAAACATACATTGTTCAAAAATAAAAACAAAATGTTCATAAATTAAGAAAAACAAGCACTGCTACATTTACAAAGCTGCTAAAATACAGTCATTGCTTTTTTACCTCATGATTAGTTATTTTTACTGACTATGATGTAAATTCTACCAACTCTATAGTGAGCAGTAAATGAAGATTTCAGACACTTATGAATGATCATTTTGTGTCTCCACTGACAGACGTAATGTAGCATAACAGTCATTTATACATCTTCCATCTCAGAGGTAAAGCATGCTGGGATGATATTTTAACTACTGTACATGATGTGGACTCTAGATCTAGTTTTTTCACTATTTATATTATATATTCTGCATATATTTTACATTTGAATTACTTAAAGTGAATATAACCTGTAGGTAGCAAATATGCAGTGATTTCACACACAGGATTGGTGTTTGTGTTGTGAGGCAGTAATAGTTCAAAAATGATTTATAATCTTTCCTGATTATTGAAGTGTTATAAATTAATTTAATTTTATACAGGACAGCCATGTACAAGATAGAGTCCATCAGTAGTGTGTGTTTGTAGTTATGTAGCTGAGATCAAATCCTCACAAAATGTTTCCTTCTTATTGTTCCAGTTTTCCTCCTGACTGGTCATCTTATTCTAAAGGAATCAGGTTCTTGGTGAATCTGTTCTGTGCAGCAGCAGAGAGAGAACAGCAGACAGGAGAGAAGATACTGGAGCTGTTATTATCAGTGTGCAGTTATGATGATGATGATGATGATGAGGGTTTCCCACTGGATCTGTACTCTCAGGTGAAGGACTGTGAAACTGAAACAGGCAGGAGAGTCCTTCCAGCATTACTGTCAGTTTTACAGTCATCTACAGTCTGGTTCATAAACCTGTCAAAGAGAAAGGTCTCCATCCTGCTGGAAGTGCTGAAACTCCAATCAGAGAAGAAAGAAGTGGAGCTGACAGGCTGCTCAGATGAAGAGAGTGAAGTGAGGAGTTTCCTACAGTGTCTGCCCTATATCTCAGGGCTCAGGTGAGTCACATGACTTTAGTGAACATTTAAGGAGTTTTGTTTTACAATGACACAACTCACTGTTAGTTTTAATGTTAATGTAATGTGTTCCACTGATCAGTCCACATAAACATTACATCACGGTGTATAAGATCAGAGATGTCATACTTCTTTATTCCACTCACCTACAATCTACTTATGTCAAACACATCTATGTATGTTTAAATATGTTGTCATGGGGTGTCTTATCTTTTCTCTTTTCCACATGACTGTGTATGGTAGTTTATATATAATATTTACACATATCATGAACACAGAAATATGAAAATGTGATGAACTGTTAAATATGGCACATTGATAAGATAACCATGTCTATTAGTTAAGGGTTAAATTAGTTAGAATATTAATGGCAGCCATCTTGGCAGCCTAAAAAGTTCATTGTTCAAACACTAAAAACAAAATATTCATAAATTAACACAAAGAAGCCCTGCTACATTTATACAGCTAATAAAAATAGTCATTGCTTTTTTTTTACCTCGTGATTAGTTATTTTTGCTGACTATGATGAACACAGCTGTAAAAATGGCATTAAGTGATGGGATTGTCTCTACTGCATGTAATGTGGACTCTAGATTTAGCTGTTTCACAATTTAATTAAATATTCTGTATATATTTTACATTTTTACGACTTAAAGTAGATATAACCTGTAGGTAGCAAATATGCAGTGATTTAACACACAGGATTGGTGTTTGTGTTGTGAGGCAGTAATAGTTCAAATATTATTTGTAGCCTTTCCTGATTAATGAAGTGTTTTAAATTTAATTTAATTTTATACAGGACAGCCATGTACAAGATAGAGTCCATCAGTAGTGTGTGTTTGTAGTTATGTAGCTGAGATCAAACCCTCACAAAATGTTTCCTTCTTATTGTTCCAGTTTTCCTCCTCCCTGGTGGTCAGATCCTGATGAAGAAATCAGGTTCTTGGTGAATCTGTTCTGTGCAGCAGCAGAGAGAGAACAGCAGACAGGAGAGAAGATACTGGAGCTGTTATCATCAGTGTGCAGTTATGAGGGTGTTCAGGATTTCCTACTGGATCTGTACTCTCAGGTGAAGGACTGTGAAACTAAAACAGGCAGGAGAATCCTTCCAGCATTACAGTCAGTTTTCCAGTCATCTACAGTCTGGTTCATAAACCTGTCAAAGAGAAAGGTCTCCATCCTGCTGGAAGTGCTGAATCTCCAATCAGAGAAGAAAGAAGTGGAGCTGACAGTCTGCTCAGATGAAGAGAGTGAAGTGAGGAGTTTCCTACAGTGTCTGCCTTATATCTCACTGCTAAGGTAAGTCAGACAAATACTGCAGACCAGTGTATTAAAAATACAATTGGTGACAAATGAAAGGAAAAACTAACATGAAGTGTCTTAGTAAGGAGTCAGGCCACCACGAGCCTCCAGAACAGCTTCAGTGCTCCTTTCCAAGTCTGTGGACTCTATTGGAGAGATGAACACCATTCCTCCACAAGATATTCCCTCATTTATTTAAACAACCTTTATTTAATCAGCTCATTTCATTGAGATCAGAATGCAAGAGAGACCTGAGTACAGCAGATAGAAAGAAAAACAATCATAGCCAGACATAACAAAAGGACATCTAGCATCAGAGACAATCACAGACATCACTGAATAGATTTGAAGATGAGAGTTTCTATTATATTATTTGGTCTTATGAAGATGGTGGTGGAGAGCATTGTCTTCCACATTGGTCCAAAATCTTCCATAGGTGTTGAGCTGGGTTGAGATCTGGTGACTGTAAAGGCTCGAACATTTTATTGACATCATTTTCATCCTCACCAAAGCATTCAGTGAGCCCTGGTGAACAGAAGCATCTGCATTTGATATGTTTCTCCACTTTTTATTCAGGTTTTTCCTTTAATTTGTCCCCCATCTGTAGTATTCACAGAGAACATGGGTTGGAAGTATATGAAATATGTTGTGAGATAAGTTGCTTTCCTAGTTTTTGGGAACCTCAGGGACTCTGATATTAAAAGATTTACACACACAAAAGAGTCAAACCACCTTCTGTCAGATATATGGTAGTTTATTTATAATATTTACACACATAATGAACAAAGAGAAATATGAAAATGTGATGAATTGTTAAATATGTGACATTGACAGGATTAAATTACTTATAATAGTAATGGCAGCCATCTTGGCAGTTTAAAACATACATTGTTCAAAAATAAAAACAAAATGTTCATAAATTAAGAAAAACAAGCACTGCTACATTTACAAAGCTGCTAAAATACAGTCATTGCTTTTTTACCTCATGATTAGTTATTTTTACTGACTTTGATAAAAATTTCCACCAACTCTATAGTGAGCAGTAAATGAAGATTTCAGACACTTATGAATGATCATTTTGTGTCTCCACTGACAGATGTAATGTAGCATAACAGTAATTTATACGTCTTCCATCTCAGAGGTAAAGCATGCTGGGATGATATTTTAACTACTGTACATGATGTGGACTCTAGATCTAGTTTTTTCACTATTTATATTATATATTCTGCATATATTTTACATTTGAATTACTTAAAGTGAATATAACCTGTAGGTAGCAAATATGCAGTGATTTCACACACAGGATTGGTGTTTGTGTTGTGAGGCAGTAATAGTTCAAAAATGATTTATATCCTTTCCTGGTAAATGAAGTGTTTTAATTTAATTTTATACAGGACAGCCATGTACAAGATAGAGTCCATCAGTAGTGTGTGTTTGTAGTTATGTAGCTGAGATCAAATCCTCACAAAATGTTTCCTTCTTATTGTTCCAGTTTTCCTCCCTGGTGGTCAGATCCTGATGAAGGAATCAGGTTCTTGGTGAATCTGTTCTGTGCAGCAGCAGAGAGAGAACAGCAGACAGGAGAGAAGATACTGGAGCTGTTATCATCAGTGTGCAGTTATGAAACATTCCCTTTTAAAGAGAGAAACATAGAATATCAGAGTCATTTCCTACTGGATCTGTACTCTCAGATGAAGGACTGTGAAACTAAAACAGGCAGGAGAGTCCTTCCAGCATTACAGTCAGTTTTCCAGTCATCTACAGTCTGGTCCATAAACCTGTCAGAGAGAAAGGTCTCCATCCTGCTGGAAGTGCTGAAACTCCAATCAGAGAAGAAAGAAGTGAAGCTGACAGGCTGCTCAGATGAAGAGAGTGAAGTGAGGAGTTTCCTACAGTGTCTGCCTTATATCTCATGGCTCAGGTAAGTCCAAAAAATACTGTAGACCAGTGAAGTGATCATAATATTCACAGGGAACATGGGTTGAAATATATGAAATATGTTGTGAGATAAGTTGCTTTCCTAGTTTTTGGGAACCTCAGGGACTCTGATATTAAAAGATTTACACACACAAAAGAGTCAAACCACCTTCTGTCAGATATATGGTAGTTTATTTATAATATTTACACACATAATGAACAAAGAGAAATATGAAAATGTGATGAAATGTTAAATATGTGACATTGACATGATTAAATTACTTATAATAGTAATGGCAGCCATCTTGGCAGCTTAAAACATACATTGTTCAAAAATAAAAACAAAATGTTCATAAATTAAGAAAAACAAGCACTGCTACATTTACAAAGCTGCTAAAATACAGTCATTGCTTTTTTACCTCATGATTAGTTATTTTTACTGACTATGATGTAAATTCTACCAACTCTATAGTGAGCAGTAAATGAAGATTTCAGACACTTATGAATGATCATTTTGTGTCTCCACTGACAGATGTAATGTAGCATAACAGTAATTTATACGTCTTCCATCTCAGAGGTAAAGCATGCTGGGATGATATTTTAACTACTGTACATGATGTGGACTCTAGATTTAGTTTTTTCACTATTTATATTATATATTCTGCATATATTTTACATTTGAATTACTTAAAGTGAATATAACCTGTAGGTAGCAAATATGCAGTGATTTCACACACAGGATTGGTGTTTGTGTTGTGAGGCAGTAATAGTTCAAAAATGATTTATAATCTTTCCTGATTATTGAAGTGTTATAAATTAATTTAATTTTATACAGGACAGCCATGTACAAGATAGAGTCCATCAGTAGTGTGTGTTTGTAGTTATGTAGCTGAGATCAAATCCTCACAAAATGTTTCCTTCTTATTGTTCCAGTTTTCCTCCTGACTGGTCATCTTATTCTAAAGGAATCAGGTTCTTGGTGAATCTGTTCTGTGCAGCAGCAGAGAGAGAACAGCAGACAGGAGAGAAGATACTGGAGCTGTTATTATCAGTGTGCAGTTATGATGATGATGATGATGATGAGGGTTTCCCACTGGATCTGTACTCTCAGATGAAGGACTGTGAAACTGAAACAGGTAGGAGAGTCCTTCCAGCATTACTGTCAGTTTTACAGTCATCTACAGTCTGGTTCATAAACCTGTCAAAGAGAAAGGTCTCCATCCTGCTGGAAGTGCTGAAACTCCAATCAAAGAAGAAAGAAGTGGAGCTGACAGGCTGCTCAGATGAAGAGAGTGAAGTGAGGAGTTTCCTACAGTGTCTGCCTTATATCTCAAGGCTCAGGTGAGTCACATGACTTTAGTGAATATTTAAGGAGTTTTGTTTTACAATGACACAACTCACTGTTAGTTTTAATGTTAATGTAATGTGTTCCACTGATCAGTCCACATAAACATTACATCACGGTGTGTAAGGTCAGAGGTGTCATACTTCTTTATTCCACTCACCTACAATCTACTTATGTCAAACACATCTATGTATGTTTAAATATGTTGTCATGGGGTGTCTTAACTTTTCTCTTTTCCACATGACTGTGTATGGTAGTTTATATATAATATTTACACATATAATGAACACAGAAATATGAAAATGTGATGAACTGTTAAATATGGCACATTGATAAAATAACCATGTCTATTAGTTAAGGGTTAAATTAGTTAGAATATTAATGGCAGCCATCTTGGCAGCTTAAAAAGTTCATTGTTCAAACACTAAAAACAAAATATTCATAAATTAACACAAATAAACCCTGCTACATTTATACAGCTAATAAAAATAGTCATTGCTTTTTTTTTTACCTCATGATTAGTTATTTTTGCTGACTATGATGAACACAGCTGTAAAAATGGCATTAAGTGATGGGATTGTCTCTACTGCATGTAATGTGGACTCTAGATTTAGCTGTTTCACAATTTAATTAAATATTCTGTATATATTTTACATTTTTATGACTTAAGGTAGATATAACCTGTAGGTAGCAAATATGCAGTGATTTAACACACAGGATTGGTGTTTGTGTTGTGAGGCAGTAATAGTTCAAATATTATTTGTAGCCTTTCCTGATTAATGAAGTGTTTTAAATTGAATTTAATTTTATACAGGACAGTCATGTACAAGATAGAGTCCATCAGTAGTGTGTGTTTGTAGTTATGTAGCTGAGATCAAACCCTCACAAAATGTTTCCTTCTTATTGTTCCAGTTTTCCTCGACGGTCAGATCCTGATAAAGTAATCAGGTTCTTGGTAATCAGGATTATTTTGGTCAATATTGAGATCAGGATTATTTAACACAATTACTTTTTGACTCTCTTTTTTGCTGATTGTCAATGCCGATACATGCACATATTTCTTTCCACCTGGCTGAGGAGACTATTACACATGCAATCATAGATTGTACTAATGATGGAGAAAGACAATACAGTTGTGCTCATAAGTCTACAAACCTTGTCAGAAGCTGTAAGATATGTACCATTCATAGTGTCTATAGTTGTGACCATAAAGTTCAATGTTGGTCTCATCACTCCAAATAACTTTGTTCCAGAAGTTTTGAGGCTTGTGTAGTTGATGTTTGGCATATTGTTAGCAGGCTGTTTTGTGGCGTTGGCACAGTAACAGCTTTTTTCTGGAAATTGGACCATGCAGCCCATTTTTGTTCAAGTACCTCCTTATTGTTCAGCTTGAAACAGAAACATGCAACTTTCAGCTGAAGTTGCATGTGGGTTTTTCTTTGCAACCTGAACAATTTTTCTGGCAATTGTGGCTGAAATCTTTGTTGGTCTACCTGACTGTGGCTTGGTATCAACAGAACCCTTCATTTTCCACTTCTTTATCAGAGCTTGAACACTACTGATTGGCATTTTCAAATCTTTGGATATCTTTTTATATCCTTTTACTGCTTTATAAAGTTGAACTCCCTTTTCTCGTAGGTCCTTTGACAGTTCTTTTGCTTTCCTCATGGCTCAGTATCCAGTAATGTCAGAGCAGCCCTGGATGAAATGTGCAGGGGTCTCTCAAGAGCTGAGAAACTCATTGACTATTTATACACAGACACTAATTACAATCAAACAAGTCACAGGTGTGGAAACTTACCCTTCATATCCATTTAAACCTGTGTATGTCAACTTGTGTGTATATTATCAGGTCAAACATTCAAGGGTGTGTAAACTTTTGATCAGGGCCATTTTGGTGATTTCAGTTATAATTATGATGTAAAAAGGGCAAATATAATTATATGAAAATAAATGGCTTCACCTGACCACTGTCATTAAATAAAACTAAAGTTTACAGCATGATCAGTCATTTTTTCCAAAATATGGCCGATATTTCACAAATTCTAGCAGGGTGTGTAAACTAATGATCACAACTGTATATGAGGGAAGAACTTAGGAAGACTGGAGTTCAGGAGCTCAGCGTTAAAACTTTAATGAAGCTGCCAATTGGGTGGAGCAGTAGTTTTCTTTGACTTTATTAGACAGCCAGGATTAATGTGTAGGATTGAATCTTTGGTCCGCAGTCTGAAGCAGAGGGAGGAGGTAATGCACCTCATACGCTGGTTGCCAACCGCTGTTATAAACCAAAAAGAAGAAGAAGAAAAAGTTTTTTGAAACAGAGTGGTACATCCTGTCAGCCGAGGGGTTTCCTATCTGTGCAGCCGAACACCGCAGCACCTCCACGGACTGTTCCATCCCGACGGTCCCGGTGTTTCCTCCGCAGGCTCCACTTCACTCAGCTGTCCGACAGATCCGCTGCCTTTCCCACTTTAACCTGAATAACAAACCGGGGCTCGGTGCTCCGGTTGGATACAAACGGAGAGCCGGGGCTAGCAGGGAGGCTAGCGGAGCGTTAGCCGCAGCATGACCGGAGGGAAGCACAGCCAGCTAGCCTCCCTGCTAGCCCCGGCTCTCCGTTTGTATCCAACCGGAGCACCGAGCCCCGGTTTCACTACCGGCAGATTCACTCTCTACAGTGGGCGAGGAAATGAAACCAATGAATCAATAAGTACAAACACTGTTGATTTCTTCCCGTGGAGCCGACATGCAAACTATTTAGGTTCAGTAAATGTCAGCTGTCAGTCAGCCTGGTGAAGCAGGTTAGTCTGTGGACAGAGACGCTCAAAGCCTGTCGGAGGCGTTTAGGGGCGAAAGCGCACCGCTGTAAAGGAAAGAGGTTTGTTAGATTTGCAACACAAGACAAAACGAGAACATCATTACGAAATGACAATAATAAACAATAATCATTTTATCTCGATTATCTTGTTTTCCAAAATCGTAATGAAAATATAATTAGATTAATCGCAGAGCCCCATATTCTACATATATTTTACATTTGAATTACTTAAAGTGAATATAACCTGTAGGTAGCAAATATGCAGTGATTTCACACACAGGATTGGTGTTTGTGTTGTGAGGCAGTAATAGTTCAAAAATGATTTATATCCTTTCCTGGTAAATGAAGTGTTTTAATTTAATTTTATACAGGACATCCATGTACAAGATAGAGTCCATCAGTAGTGTGTGTTTGTAGTTATGTAGCTGAGATCAAATCCTCACAAAATGTTTCCTTCTTATTGTCCCAGTTTTCCTCGACGGTCAGATCCTGATAAAGAAATCAGGTTCTTGGGGAATCTGTTCTGTGCAGCAGCAGAGAGAGAACAGCAGACAGGAGAGAAGATACTGGAGCTGTTATCATCAGTGTGCATTTATGACGATGATCAGGATTTCCTACTGGATCTGTACTCTCAGGTGAAGGACTTTGAAACTAAAACAGGCAGGAGAGTCCTTCCAGCATTACAGTCAGTTTTCCAGTCACCTACAGTCTGGTCCATAAACCTGTCAGAGAGAAAGGTCTCCATCCTGCTGGAAGTGCTGAAACTCCAATCAGAGAAGAAAGAAGTGGAGCTGACAGGCTGCTCAGATGAAGAGAGTGAAGTGAGGAGTTTCCTACAGTGTCTGCCTTATATCTCAAGGCTCAGGTAAGTCAGACTAATACTGTATTTTTACAAATACCACATGGTTTATTTCAGAAATGGTAAAGATAAATGAACTTTTCAGTTCAGTCATCATTTAACAACATACTGTCTTTACATACTGTTTCCTCCTGCTGTATGTTCATGTACTGAATTTCATCACATATTTCAGGACATCTGTTCTTCATTTTCAGACTGTCCAACAACACGGCCTTGAGACTGTTTGGATGGATAAGAAGAGGGAGAGTGGCCTGTCTGGCTGTTGATGAGCTTTCTCTTGTCACTAAGACAACCCAACTATCAGAACGAGTATTGTTGAAGGTTGTCAGTAGTTTGGCGTCCGTGCTGAGACACTGGTCAGTCAGACGGTTAGACCTGACTGAGCTCAGCATCTTTGCTCAGGGTCTCACTTCACTGCTGCTTCACGATGGCCCTCTAACAATCAAGTAAAGTCTTTCCTCAGCCTTATGAACACACACTAATTAATGAAAATGTCTAACGTATTAATACTCACCTTTTCTAAAACATTCATTATGAAATGTGCAGACTGAATGAAGAGAGTTTGCAGCAGCTACTGGACCTCCTCCATGAAATCCAGGATGAGGACTTGACCTGTTCCTTCTTCAGTAAGGTTGGTGGAGACCTGACCTCCTGCTGTCTGAACTGGGAGGTTCTTCAGTATCTGCTGCAGCAGTCGTCAGCTCAGACCATCACTGTGAACCTGAGGAAGAACTGCTTCTTACAGGAGAGAATCACACATCTGCTTCCCTTTCTGGACAGGATTGTATTCAAAAGATTGTCAAACTGTTTTTCCCCTTTTATTGGACACAGACATAAAGTTGTTTTCCATTTAATAAATTGTATATGTTCTGTTATGGCTTCTGTTTCATCATCAGTTTGTTCATTGTAGGACCAGACAGAGTGTTATTGGTAAATACACTGTATGCTTTCAGGCCCAGTCCCAGCTTTGTGTTGACTGCCATCAGAGAGATCCATAAAGCTCAAACCTGTCACATGATACCCAGTTTACTGAGGTCATTGGATCATGTGATCAACCTGACCTGCAGAGAGCTGGACTCGGTGGACTGTGCTGCTCTGCTCTTCATCCTTCAACACAGTGACAGAGTTAAAGTAAACCTGCAGTGGACCTCCATACCAACAGAGGAAATAGAGTCCATCCTCTTTACACTGGACAAAGTCTCTCAACTCAGGTCAGACATTAGTGCTCATTTCTTAACGCTGTAGCTGTATCAGTACTCTCTAACACACAGGATATCATTTATCCATCCCTGGTAACATACTGGGAGAGCACCTTAGATGTTAGAGGATACAGATGAGATAGATTGCATCCCTCCTATGATTGATGTATTAGACTCAGGGTGTCTTCAGAGGACTCTGCTGTAAGCTCTAGCATCCAAAATCTGCCTTCAGTCTCTTATTGAACACTTTGCAGTACTGTTGGTTTGGTGTTTACTTATTTCATTACACAGCAGTGTAAGATCACAGCTATCAACCATATTTATTTCAGTGTTATGGTGGCAATAATATTTGGCAGATTTGCTTAAACGCTCCAATAAATGAACAAATCATTTAAAGTATCTTTGGAGACACCGAGATACTTGCAGTACACTGCTTTATTTTGGGCAACGTCTCATTTCCTGTAGACTAAACCAGGTTGTAACCAGAAGTAACAAAGTTGCCTTTACTTACTTGTAAACCTGCTCAATAACACTGTTGAGTATTTGGACTCTTTTTTATGTCATGATTAATTTCAGACTAGTATATGGTGTTGAAATCAGTCATGATAACACTGCACTCTTTAATATCCTGTATCATTATTTGTGTGGAATATTTGTGAGTCTGCTGGTCATATTGGTATCTGAACAATGAAGTGATATGATTGTATTATTTGTGTATAATTTGTTAACTTTCTTACATTTCTGAATCATTTCTACTACCAGTGTTGACAGGAATCTGTTGCTGAGGTTCATCCACTGCTGTGCTGCCTCTGATGCCCAGCAGGGGGCAGCATCAGGCCTGCTCAGGACTCTACAGCACAGGCTGGATCTGTCCTGCTCCTCCTGTGTGGAGCTGACAGAGAAGGATCAGACTGAGCCTCTGAGTCTGACCTTTGTTGACTGCAGGGCCGTCTCCACCATCCTGAGACACAGCAGCCGCGACACACAGATGGACCTGAGAGACTGTGAGGTGGAAGACAGCAGTCTGGACCTACTGTTTCCTGTCCTAGACAGAGTCCGCCTCCGGTAGGGAAGAATAACCTAAACCAGAGAAGAAACTTGTTCACAGAAATGTTTCTGCATGGTAACAGTCTGCTCTTTGCTCTGTTTGTCCTGTTCAGAGCCAGTAAAGCTGTCCTCCTCCAGCTGGTGTCCCTGGTTCCTGGGAGCAGTGAGAGGGACACAGTGAGACGGGGAGAGTCCCTGTGTAGAGCCCTGGGTGGAGAGCTGGACCTCAGTCACACCACACTGGATCAGAGGGCCTGTGAAGGTTTGGCCCGGATGCTGGACTTCTCTGACGGGCTGACAGAGCTGGACCTCAGTCACTGTCAGCTCACTGACCAGCTGCTGCTCACACTCATCACACGTCTGCATAAAGTCCAAGTCCTGGAGTGAGTGTCAGACTGTACAGATACATGTGTTCATGTCACAAATATGTATATAATGCTGTGTCAGCTCTAGTCTAGTCGTGGCGGAGGTAGTAACTCACAAAAACATATTGCCGACCACAACTGACAGATGGAGTTGGTGTGAGATTCAAAACAGACCATAAGTTTAATGAGCTGAGAGGATCACAAGACGGCTTTCCTGAAGAAAAATGTTCCTTCTTAGGGAGGCAAAAAGAGACAGTAACCCTGCTGACAGCTTACAGCACCCCAAGTTTATTATAGAGTTCCCCAAATACACTTTCAAGAGGGGAGATGATGTTGAATTTAGATTTCAGGAGAGACTGAAGTTGCTGTCAGTGTGTATATGAGAAGACAATTATATCTGTATAGTTAGAGGTTTGGTTTGATTTAATTCTTTTATAAAGCAACCGACACATAACACACCTTTCCACATATTCACAAAGAAAACAATTAAATGAAAACCCAACACGCAGAAACACAAAACCAACAAAATAAATCAAACTATAAACAGTATATAAAACTATTAAAGTGTTAAACATAAAACTGAAGAGGATAAAAACACCAAAAGTCATTTCCATAGTGATCCTGCTGACACACATCATGACAACAAAGACTGCTGCGCCTCGTCTACATTACTGACTGATTGCTGACAGATTTAATTATAGTAGCTACTCATTGTACTAATTGTACATATTTACTAAAATATTAAATACATTCACCATCTCTCCTCTTATCATTTATTTAAAGAAAAGGTTTTTACACCTGTTGTTTACAGAACTTTGTACTACAGTAAACATACTGTACTTTTATAATACTGTCTTTATCTAATAATAGAATAGTTTACATTTAGTTATCTGGATACATAAACACAACTAGTTTGCCATTACTGTGAGTACCATGAGAAGAGCAACAATCTGGCTGCAGATAATCTGTATTCACAGCAGAATTTATTCTGATTCTCCAGAGGAAATGAAGTGTGATGATTTACTTGAAGTAAAAAATGTCCTGAGATCTTTGATGGAGTTCATGATGCATCCTGAGGATGATCACTATACTCTGAATTATCTGACTGTTTAAACTTGGAATGGATGTGGAACAGCTCAGCGCTGTTCGAGAGGTTTTTCACTGACTGAAGAAAAGACATAATCAGGTGGATTTTAGTTTTTATGATCACAGTTTTAGAGGTGTGTGTCTCTTTGTGTTGGTCTGAGCAGACAGAAATGCAAGTCAACATAATCCATTGACAAAGAGAACTTTAGTGTTTCTGCAGTGACGCCCTGACATTTACCTGTACTGCCTACATCAGCCACTGGCTCCATATTATATAATAATGTACCTTCTGTCCTCACTTTTTCTTTTTTGTTTGTGTGCATGTTACAGTCTGAGTCACAATAAGATCACAGATGCTGCGACACACAGGTTACTCCAGCTGGTCTCCATCAATCCTTCCATTGAAGCTGTGCGGTGAGCAAACATTAATTAGTGCACCATTATTCATTAAGAACGTTGTAGTCGTAAGATTACAGAGAAATAATTCATAATCACTCAATCATTCATATTGTTGTTGGCTGTATGAGTGACATTTGCTCTCTGCTTTGGTATTTTTCTAGACTCTTCAACAACAACATTGTGGACAGAACTCCCTTTAAGAAAGACAAGCGGTTTGAAATATGATGAACCAGTCATCAGTGTGGTGGTAACGTGGTGATCAGGGAATAATTGTCTTCTTGTGATCATTGGATGAAAACATGCAAGATGCTGATACAGTATGATAATCATGTAATTCCTATATTACTGCAGTCCAAGTACAAATACTGTCTTCAGTAGTTTACAATATAGTGACTTAAAGTTTAACATGACGATCTCTGCCTGAAACTGTTTTAGATCTTTTTTCTTTTTTTTTTTAAATCTAATGATTAAGAAGAAAGTTTATATGGAGGCCAGGATCAGCCAGCAATACTTGATCAAATTTATCTGGAGATTATGACTCATCTCTTGTTCTTGAGGTGCTAAAGATTATTCTTTATGGGGCTGATATTTCAATTTTTTTTTCTCTATTGTGGCAAAACAAATAGAGGCCATAAACTATTTATCTTTATGTATTTATGTGATAACTGTCTCCTGGGATGCTCGTTTTTGTTCCGGCTGGAGACGAATGACTGAAGATATCTTGAAGTATTGATGCAATAAAGGTACGATCAGGAGATACATCAAGATAACTGTATGTAATTGTATTTATGCCTATTCTTTTTATCTTTTTTTTAACTATTCCTCATTAAAATACCAGATTCAGTGTAAATTGCAAAAGCAGACACAGAGACTTTTTATTGTATAAAATACAGGTGAAAATATGTTTTAAACTGATCGCTGTTTATCTTTATGTATTTTTGTGATAACTGTCTCCTGAGATGCACATTTTTGCTCCAGGTGGTGATGAATGACTGATGATATCTTGAAATATTCATGCACTATTTTATATATATGTATTTATTGTGACACTGCACAGTGTGAAACATAAATGTTAACATTTGATGCACTGCAGCAGAGTTAGCTTATAGCTAATTTTCATCTGCAGAAGGTGCGATCAGGAGATACATCAAGATACCGGGAAATTATCTCGAGATTGTGATCTTAAAAATGTAAATATAACTTTGTTATTTAAATTAGTTATTGCAAGAGATAATATTTATTTTCTCTGCCTTTTCTCTCATCTTTTTTAACTCTTCCTCATTAAAATATTAGATTCAGTGTAAATTGTAAGAGCAGACACAGAGACTTTTGATTTTATAAACTGTTAGTAGCTTAGTGAATTTGTCCTTGAAACAGATGTAGTGAGACGACTCTTGATGCAACATTGTAAAAAGAAATGTATTTATTTATTACCTTCAAATAAAATGACTATCATGAAATATTGTGAAATGTACAAATGTAAATATTATCAATAAATAACTGATAAAGTCATATGCCTGCAGTTTATTATATTTACATTATATTTAGTCATATAATACATTATTTTTATGTGTGTATGTATGATTTATTGCAGTTATGTAAGTATGAACTATGAAAAAATCATCTCTACTATTGTGACATGAAAGAAAATATATAAATATAAAAAATTATATATGATCAACAAGAGTGGATCAGTAAAATACTAAAAAATGTACACAAACACTGAGAATGGACTTTACAGTGAAGGAGGAGACATCTTGTGTCCAACAGGAAAACTAAAGATTTTTCAGTTAGGGAGAAGGAGTAGATGTCATTTTAAGGATTTTGACAAGATAATTTAACTTTTTCTTTTGTGGAAAAACCACATCAGACACAAATTATTATTCAAAGTAGAGTATTTTACATACGTCTTCAAGCATGTCTGGAGGGGATCTTTAAACCTCCTCATCTTCAGATAATCTGTTAAATATGATATGATGCTACTGTAACAGTCACTTCTGATCCTCCTCTTTGTGACCTTTAAGGATTTTAATATGATAATTATACTTTTACGGTGGAAAAACCAGGTCTTTAACTGCAATAGAATAATTTCTATTTTATTAGAAATACACATAAAACATATCAGAGGAAGGTATCTGTTTTCATCAACCTGTGTTCACCTTTCATGTTTACAATAGACGATCTTTGACGCTCAACTGGTTCCAACATGAGATCATGGATGTATCGTGAGATCATGGTCATGTTTTGACGGTAACCCTAGAAATCTCTCGCGAGATTTGTACGCGTTGTTTCTTCATTGTGCGAGTTGTACAACATAATAATGTTTTTTATGATGTGTCAACACTGTGGTTACGGTGTGGTTAGTTTTGAGATCAAAAAACACTTGAGAAAGATCATGGTTTGGGTTAAAATGATGACTCTCGCGAGATCGTTCGCGTGTCTGGGGTTACCATCCAGAAACGACCGATTGAGAGAGTGAACAGGTGCATTGTGGGAAGCATCTGTGACGCTGTCGTCTAGTTTTCTTGTTTATTTCTTCTGTCTCTGTGTCAAAGCTGAAATGCCCGAGAAAGTCGACATTAAATAAGTTGTTCATTCAAAAGAAACATTTTCCATCCGCAGCCGTTAGGACGGACTGTAACATGGAGGCCGCTGAAGGTAAAAGACTTGAACTGATCAAGCTAATGTGGCTAAGAGGAGATGATGCTAATGAACGGCTAACTGCGGTATTTTATGTTATTTCATGTTTGTTATTCATTTACAGCTGTTTAGTTATGAATGAAACGTCAGTCAGAATGAAGAAATGAGCGATGTGACAAGTGAAAGACCGCAGTTTCAAAGCTATCAGGAGTAGCATTTATCTGTCCTCCACCCTTTAACAACTAAATATGTAAATATGTCAATTAACAGTCCAGTTACAATTAATCAGTGGTGGAAAGTAACTAAGTATAATTTTGAAGTACTTGTACTTTACTTGAGTATTTCCATGTGATGCTACTTTCTACATTTCAGAGGGAAATATTGTACTTTCTACTCCACTACATTTATTTGACAGCTTTAGTTACTTTTCAGATGAAGATTTGACACAATGGATAATATAACAAGCTTTTAAAATACAACACATTGTTAAAGATGAAACCAGTGGTTTCCAACCTTTTTGTCTTTTGACGTCTTACAAAAAGCAGTGTGTAGTCGGGGTCACATTTCACATGTCTATGAGTTGTTAACAGCTCCACCAAATAGTGATTTTTCCCTCTAAACTTCTCACATGTTTTCATTTCAATAAATGTTCAAATGATCCAATATTTCAGCAAAAATCAAAGATTAGAGAAAAAGTCCAAAAACTGAAAACAGATTTGTGTATCAGAACTTTGTTTTTTCTTCTTTCCTCTCCCATTAATCATCTCACCACCCCTCAGATTTATCTGCTGACCCTTTGGAGGGGCCCGACCCCTAGGTTGGGAACCACTGGACTAAACTAGCTAACTGTATATAAAGTAGTTGAAACTAGCTCCACCTCCAGCAGCTACAACAGTAACATGCTGCTCTAACACTGATGCTTCACTATTAATAATCTAATGATGTCATATATAATAATATATCAGTCAGAGGGACCAAACCACTACTTTTACTGCAATACTTTAACTACATCAAGCTCATAATATTCATGTCCTACTCATGTAATCACCAGTATAAAATCTGAGACTTTAGAAACATCATACATTAGAAAAATCACAGAAAAAAAGTACATTAATTTACAGATTGCATTTAAAAACCAATTAGATCACGTGTTACTGTAAACAAGGTCAGACTGTTCAAATGTTGATGGTTTGCTTCTCTCCACCAGGTTTAAGCAGTGCCACGCCCACCGAGGAGATGAACGGAGCTGGAAACCTGATGGACTTCCTGGACGAGCCTTTTCCTGATGTGGGCACGTATGAAGACTTCCACACCATCGACTGGCTGAGGGAAAAGTCCAGAGACACAGACCGCCACCGCAAGGTTCGACCAGACTGTTGTTTTTTCTTCAACACATTATTGAAATATGTGACAGAGAATTTATGGCTCACTGAAGACTTTAGTGAGGGAGATATATGGATAAGTTTTATTAGATCCCTTGTGTTGCATTGGTGAGCTGCACTGCTGCAACACTATTAGTCCAATTTTTCCAATGAAAGGCTGGAGGCTGAAAGCTTTTGAATTCAGAATTTACAGTCTGTAAGTGTAACAAACCGTTTAAAGTAGTTTACTTGTCATCAGCTTTACTTATTGCTCTTCAACCGATCAGTAAACTAAGCTAATAAATTAAAATGCAGACATACACTCGGATAATCACAACACTGAAGCATCTGAGAAGCAGGATTGTATCCCTGACACGTAACAGTATCTGGGTTGTAATAAAGAGCTGCTGTTTCTGAAGACTAGGAAGTTGTTCATATTTGCTTCAGTGTGTTTGAAAAGCTGCTGCTGCATTTGGACTGTGGATTCTTACATAATCTTTAAGTTGCTGTAGTTTCATGGCTGCTGGTCAATTCAAACTCTCTGAATGAAGAATTTTATATTTGTCCTTGTTGTCTCTCTCCCAGATCACCAGTAAGAGCAAAGAGTCAATCTGGGAGCTGATCAAGAGCCTGCTGGACGCCTGGTCAGGATGGGTGGTGATGCTGCTCATCGGACTCCTCTCAGGTTGGTCAGGAGGGAAGAAGATACACGCCAGCCACGGGGGAATTAAAATGTATCTGTACCGGGAATATCCTCGCTCTTTGAAAAAACGTCACGAGGGTCTCAGGTGCACTGACACGTCCTGTGTTCTCCAGGTACGCTGGCCGGAGTGATCGACCTGGCGGTGGACTGGATGACAGACCTGAAGGAAGGCGTGTGTCTGTCGGCGTTCTGGTACAGCCACGAGCAGTGCTGCTGGACGTCCAACGAGACGACGTTCGACGACAGAGACAAGTGTCCTCAGTGGCAGAAGTGGGCCGAGCTGATGACCGGCCACGCTGAGGTCAGACCTGACTCTCCGTTAAATAAAACTCAACTCCAGCGTCTGTTTCCTTTCTTATTAGCACATCAAGATCAGGTTGAAGCCCAGATAATTTACTTATAGAGCACATTTAAAAATGTTGACCTTTACTGACAAATTAAAAACACATTTAAGTAATTAAAATAAAAAGAAGACAAAATAATCTTGTTTATAATAATGGAGATTCAAAAGCAGTTATAAAAACATTGATCTTAAGATTTAAAAGTAGCAAAAGAACTGAAATGTTTCATCACCAAAGGAAGCAGTGATTAACTGAGCAACGGCTGCAACTAATGATTATTTTCACTATCGATTAATCTGACAGTTAATTTCTCTATTAGTCGATTTAATCGTGAAATGTTTGTCTGATTAACCGTCTCAAAAGTTCAGATATTCATAAATGAAAAGGACAAACAGCAAATCATCACATTTCAGAGGCCGGAACCATCCAATGTTTGGTATTTTTGCTTAAAAAATGAATGAAAACGAAACGAATACTCGATTATCAAAATAGTTTTCAATATATTTTTTGATGATTGACTAATTGTTGCATCATATTATAATGTAAAAACCATCCATGTTGTCTATTATACTTTTAATGAAAACAGTTTTTAGTGTTTACTTTTATTGGGATGCAATTTTATTATCTGTCATGTGCTTTGCTTTGTTTAATGTTAGTTAACTGAAAATTCTTATATTAAAATAATTTTTCTATCACAAAAAAAATTGAATAAAAAGCCCAACTGAGGTTAACTTGTCCTTTTGACAATGGAGAGATCATTTTTAAATCATTAAGGCTGTAAAAAAAAAACACAGACAATACAAACTGTACATACAGAACAGTGTATGTGTGGCTCAAGAGAATAATAATAATAATAATAATAATAATAATAATAATAATAATTGTGCCATCTGTCTGTATTATTTCAGGGAGCTGGAGCGTACGTGTTGAACTACTTCCTGTACATCCTGTGGGCTCTGCTGTTTTCCTTCCTGGCGGTGTCGCTGGTGCGAGTTTTCGCTCCGTACGCCTGCGGTTCAGGAATCCCAGAGGTGAGAGGAGCATCATGGACGACACCTGATACTAAACACTGGCATCATTCTATACTTTCCTTATTCTCAGTTAGTTTTGATGTTTTCATGGTTATTTGTTGACAATCTAAAAAATATAAAACATCACCAGACTTTTTTTTTTATTAATCAGCTTGTTACTTTGCTAAGTAGGAACATTTTTAAAAAATTAAGCCAAAGATCTCAAATCCTTCAAACATACAAGGCAATAATAATTAGATATTAAGAAAACAAGTGAAAAATCTGAAGAGAAACATTCAGTTCTTTACAACTGGGAGGAAAAAACAGGAAAATGTAGTTAAAAAACATCAAAGTCTTTGTTAAAATTCTTGAGTTCTACAAATGCACAACTACAAAAATGATAAATATCTCCTGGTTCCAGCATCTGAAATATGAGGATTTGCTGTTTTTCTCTTTTTTATTCATATATAAACTGAATATTTTGGGGTTTTTGACTGTTGGTCGGACAAAACAAGACATCTGAAGACGTCACTTTGGACTCTGGAAGTTTGATACGGACATTTTTCACAGATTTTTTTAAAGACTAACAATTATTAAATGAATCAAAAAGTATTTGTAATACTTATCATTATTATTTTCTCCTTTTGGAGAGTGAAAAAAAAACAGATGATATATATGTTTGTGTTTTTGTGCAGATCAAGACGATCCTCAGCGGCTTCATCATCCGGGGCTACCTGGGGAAATGGACCCTGCTGATCAAGACGGTCACCCTGGTCCTGGCGGTGTCATCGGGTCTCAGCCTGGGGAAGGAGGGTCCTCTGGTCCACGTGGCCTGCTGCTGCGGAAACCTCTTCTGCAGCCTCTTCTCCAAGTACAGCAAGAACGAGGGCAAGCGGAGAGAGGTACGCTCGCATGTTCAGAGAGCATTTTCACACAGAGATCAGCTTATTTTTTTTACATAATTCTTGTGTCTCGCAGGTGTTATCAGCTGCAGCGGCGGCGGGAGTGTCGGTGGCCTTTGGAGCGCCAATAGGAGGAGTTCTGTTCAGCCTGGAAGAGGTCGGTTATATATCTGCTCTGTTTGGTATCGTCGACACATTCAGTTGATGGAAGTTTTCTGCCTTTTTCTCTTTGCCTGATGTTCCCTCCTCAAGCATTTCTTATTTTCCCATTTCCTCTTTCCTGGAGTGGTTCTTAGTGTGTTAAGTCCTTAGTAACTACTAGCTAGTTTCAAACCAAACATTTACTAGATAGACTTCCACCATTAAAATGTCTCAGACAGTAGACACCTTGGTAATGCATAAATCGGTTGCTAGGAAACATCATCGTCCAAACCGAAGCAACCGGATATGTAAACAGGAAGTCACAAGCTGTAACTGAACTTTTGAGAAATAACAGTTTTAGGAGGCCAAGTGAGATAATAAAATTAGCTGCCAATCTTTTGTAAATGTAGGTATGACTTTGCTTTGTTTATGTGTATATATAGGAATGAATATCGTCAGGATTTTATCGATACTGCTGCTCTTATTGATTTTCTTATCAGCCCTTTTTTTAATTACTGTGCAAAAATAGACACATTTAGAAAAGGATTATAACTTCTTTATGTTTTTATATCACAAAATATTGTTTCTAGAGCTGCAACAATAATGTTTACAACAGAAAAGTCATGACAAAAACTCCCTGGAAACATAGTTAGCTTTTGTTTTTAGCTTCTTCACAACAATCTGTTAAAAGCCTGACAAGTGCACTATGGTTAATAGTATGTGTTTCAGAATTAGTAGTTATAATAATGATTTGTAAGAAATTTAAAATCTTAAATCTTTAATTTTAATGGAGCGTCGTGTCTCTAAGAAAGTCACCATTCATCTTTTGTTTTGTTTTGTTCCTCCTCTTCCTCTTGATGAAGCTCCGGGGCGATGCCTCCTTCATCTGTCGTCCTTTTCCAGAGCTGTCATGTTCCCTTCTTTGGCGTTAGACTCGTCTCTGACAAACACTCCTTCGTGTCTCCTGCAGGTCAGTTATTACTTCCCTCTGAAGACTTTGTGGCGTTCGTTCTTCGCCGCTCTAGTCGCCGCCTTCACCCTGCGATCCATCAACCCGTTTGGCAACAGCCGCCTGGTGCTGTTCTACGTGGAGTATCACACGCCGTGGTACATGGCCGAGCTGGTCCCCTTCATCCTGCTGGGCGTGTTCGGCGGCCTCTGGGGGACGCTCTTCATCCGAGCCAACATCGCCTGGTGCCGGCGGAGGAAGACCACCCAGCTGGGGAAGTACCCGGTCCTGGAAGTCATCGCCGTGACGGGAATCACCGCCCTGCTGGCGTACCCCAACCCTTACACCCGCCGCAGCACCAGCGAGCTCATCTCTGAGCTCTTCAACGACTGCGGAGCGCTCGAGTCCTCGCAGCTCTGCGATTATATTAACAACCCCAACATGAGTCGACCGGTGGACGACATCCCAGACCGACCTGCAGGGCCCGGCGTTTACAACGCTCTGTGGCAGCTCGCCCTCGCACTCATCTTCAAGATCGTCATCACCATCTTCACCTTCGGCATGAAGGTCAGTACAAGAAAGATCACAAGGAATAAATTTGTCAATAAAATCTCGTTTACTCCCACTTCAAAAACAAATGGTAGATGTGCACTCGTCCTTTTTCTTTCAGGCTTTACTTTAAGAATAAATAATTCGATTTGAGTATTTGCTAAATCTGATTTCTGAGAATATTGTACACATCGTCCATATACATGACGTATACTGTGAGATGATAGAAATGTGTCATCTGGTAGAGATTTAGCAATACTGTATATTTAAACTGGAATATCCCTTTAATACTACTGGTCATTTTACACTTTCATGAGCAATAGTATAAAACCATGAGCACGACTGCTTTATAGGAGGATTTTTGCATGAATGTGATGAAGTAGTTTGACTTTTCAGGCATTTAATTGACTGGAATCACCTCACACAGACCCTCCCATCTAATTACTTTCATTTATAAACTATTGAGTTTACGGAAAATTGCAATTTAAGCTTTTACATACATACTTGATAGAAGACTTAAACATGAAAACACTTTGTGAAAACATTTTTGGATTAGTTAGTTTAATGATTTTTATCAAGTTCCCTTGTGGGCATGATGACATACCAACTCGGGACTCAAACTTGACGTGGCTCTTCAACGAATGCTCGCTTTAACTCTGACTTCCTGTTGATGATTCTGTTTCTGCGACATCTCCAGATCCCGTCAGGTCTGTTCATCCCCAGCATGGCGGTGGGGGCGATCGCGGGGCGGATCGTCGGCATCGCCGTGGAGCAGATGGCGTACCACCACCACGACTGGATCATCTTCAAGAACTGGTGCCGGCCCGGCGCCGACTGCGTCACACCTGGACTGTACGCCATGGTGGGAGCCGCTGCCTGTCTGGGTGAGTAGACGCAGTTCATACATCGTTATTCTCCAAATACACAATAAAGAGCTTTTTTTTCCCTCAGGCTTTTGAGGTCGACAGCTTAAAAAAAATATACAAAACCCAAACCTTTTCAGTTTACGATGATATAAAACTTATATAATGAATAATTGATTATCAAAGCTGTTGATTAATTTCTTTTCCTGTAATAAAACCCTGTGTGTCCCTCCAGGCGGTGTGACGAGGATGACTGTCTCCCTGGTGGTCATCATGTTTGAGCTCACTGGCGGTCTGGAGTACATCGTCCCTCTGATGGCCGCCGCCGTCACCAGTAAGTGGGTGGCGGACGCCTTCGGGAAGGAGGGCATCTACGAGTCGCACATCCAGCTCAACGGCTACCCTTACCTGGACGTCAGGGACGAGTTCACACACCGCACCCTGGCCACCGACGTGATGCGGCCCCGCAGGAACGACCCCCCTCTGGCCGTCCTCACTCAGGACTCCACCACGGTGGAGGACGTGGAGACGCTCATCAAAGACACGGATTATAACGGCTTCCCGGTGGTCGTGTCCCGAGAGTCAGAGAGACTCATCGGCTTCGTCCAGCGCAGGGATCTCACACTCGCCATCAGTAAGATGGTTGAACCACTTCAGATTAGTCTATTATTAATATTTGACTGATTTGCTATAAAGATTTTCTAACAGTGTTTTATGAGCCTGACTCCTCTCCTGTCTTTTCACAGAGAACGCCCGTCAGAAACAGGACGGCGTGGTGAGCAGCTCTGTGGTCTACTTCACCGAGGACGCGCCGCAGTTGCCGGCCAGCAACCCGCAGCCGCTGAAGCTGCGACGCATCCTGAACCTCAGCCCCTTCACCGTCACCGACCACACACCCATGGAGACGGTGGTGGACATCTTCCGCAAGCTGGGCCTCCGCCAGTGTCTGGTCACCAGGAGCGGGTAAGAACAGGACGCACACTGGAGCTACAAAAAGCCTCACGCCAGTGTCTCATTCCAGATGTTTCCAAGGATTTGGAGTTTATTTATCATTAAGTTTTCAACAAACTGTTCAGCAAACAGAATTTCTAGAAAATAACGCACATCTGAATATAATAGTTCAATAAACCACATTTATTACACTTCTCCAAATGTAAAAACAACATTTTTTTTAAAATCAGAATGACTGTATTTAGTGAACAAACACATGAGCAGATATTTTAGACATTTTATAAAATGTGACATGTCACTCAACAGTGTAAACTGTTGAATATCTTATAACTTAAAGGTATAATATGTAATTATTCCACGTTAAAATGTCTAAACCAACTAGACCTATGTTATATATGTTGTTGAGTTGTGTACTTACATTATCCCAAATGTTTCCAACAATTTTCAAACCCAGAAAAATCTGTAATTTAATCAAAGTAACGGACCGTTTCATTTGGTCGCATGTCAATGGCGTCATACCTCCTCTACCAAAGAGTAAACACGCACAAGATGCATACGGCGGCGCTGTGTTTGTCCGCTACAATGGCGTCTACCAAAGAGTAACTTACACACATACAAGATAATACATCGGCGTTGTGGTTGTTCCACACAAACTGTTATAAACTGACTTTTATTCAGTTTTAAGCCACATTTTCATGATAAATTTAGGTGGTTTTTAACTATATCTTTTAGCCAGAAGAAGGATTTTAGTCATTGGACGTCTGGATCTTAAGTTATCAGAGAAATAAACTGGGCAAATGTTAGCAGCAGCTCGGCTAACAGCCCCTCCAGGAAGTCCGGTGGTCGCTGAACATCGTCGGAGAAACACTGATTTCTTAGGTGAAACAGCTTTAATCAGTGTTTTTACCTGTAATCTCCGGGTCCGTTTGTTCTGAAGAGGAGGAGACCTCTGCAGGTAAAAACATCCTGAATGACTAACACTGGAGTAATCCTATCCCGGTGAAGCTGGTTATTTAACACATGGATGTATAAAGAGAACTGGATACAGCGTCGGATGCGGGGCCCTGCTCATTCCTATGAAAGTTGCTCAGTGGCGTGTGAAGCAATAAAAAATCGACTTCCTGGTATGAAACTACCTGGATCTTCCGCATTGTGCGGCCCATAGAGCATGTGCACTAGTGACTTTCGCTTGTTCTCTTTACACATCCACGATTTAACAACGAAGACAACAACTCCCATGATCCTTTGCTACTTCACACCGTCATCACACTCCGTCTTTTGTTATTGTTTTGATTGAGACGCCTAGCGGCTGAAATTACATATTGTGCGTTTAATGAACTATTGAACAAA
Source organism: Thunnus albacares (assembly GCF_914725855.1). Taxonomy (NCBI): domain Eukaryota; kingdom Metazoa; phylum Chordata; class Actinopteri; order Scombriformes; family Scombridae; genus Thunnus; species Thunnus albacares. Next base: position 18,248,896 of record NC_058129.1, read on the forward strand.
TTGGACTCCAAATAGAGGGTTGTCAAGTGTTATTGGGTTGTTTAGATTAGCTGATGAGCTGATTGAATCTTTATTAACTCAACTCCATCGTCACAACATCGTCGCTTCTTAAAGTTCATTATTGTTGTATTATTCCAAAACTCTGACCCCTACGAGGTCCACTTGTTGCAGCAGGTTTCAGTTAGTCAGGAGATATACTTGTGAATTACTAAACCGTCCTAAAGTTACAACCGACACAACCCTTATTTTCAGTCTTTAAGATGTTTTGTGAACACGTTGCTGTTCCTTTGTGGTGTTTTGGAAACACAAGCACTATAAATAAATACATTTTAACAGTATGAGTAGCTCAAAGGACAAATGCATTTATTGTAGTTCTGAAATTTTATTGAAATGTCAACTAGTAAGGTCTCTCAAGATGACGTCTTCAAGTGTCTTCTTTTGTTCGACCAACAGTCTGAAATATGAAGATATTCAGTTTACAGTGATCCTGACATTAGAGAAGTTGGAACCATACAATGATTCATATTTTTTCTTGATGAATTATAAAAATTATGAAAAAAAAACAAACAAACAAACAAAAAATATGGTTGATTTATTTTCTTTAGAGGTGAAACAGCTCCATCTGGTGGACAATTTAAATCATTACATTTTCTTCAAAAGACTGGGATGACGTTAAATTTGAAAACTAAAAATGTTTTGATGATTAATCTCAATTAACTTATTGACTTATAAATTAATTGTTTGGTCTAAAATATCCTCATCTGAAGATATTAAGTTTATTATCACATTAAATAAAAGAAAAGCACAATTGAAAAGCTGGAACCAGGTCATGTTTGGCATTTCGGGTTGTAAAATTACTTTAACAATTAACAAAATAGTTGTTTGTTAATTTTAATCGGCTAATCGATTGAGTGCAGCAAAGAGAGGAACTTCTGACCTTCACTTTGTTTATTTCCGCTGTGTCTCTCCAGGCGTCTCCTGGGCATCATCACCAAGAAGGACGTCCTGCGTCACATGGCTCAAATGATGAACCAGGATCCAGAGTCCATCATGTTCAATTAGCGAGCCTGACGAGCTTTACCGCGATGGTGTAAATAGGTGAAACTGGTGCGACGCTACTGTACTGCAACCTGTGAAAAGTCCCTCCCACCTCCTGACAGGCAAGTCCCCACCTTGTAGTGACCACAGCTGCAGCCCTGCTCCATGTGTTTTCAATGTAACTGTGCTGGAATATTTTTCATTCAAGGTAGCCAGTGGCAAAGAGGTTCTACTGTAGTTAAAATAAAGATTCGTTGTTTAACATTTCAAACGTTCAGAAGATTCAGCGTTTGCAGACTGAAAAGAAAAGCTCCGATCAGACAGAGCGCTTTTTGCAGGAGCGCTGCCTTTTTCATGAAGCCCACAATTTAAAAAAAGAGCAGTTTGCTGTGTCTTTTTTAATATTATTGTTGCTAATCAACCACCCAAAGCACTAAAAAAGTAAACCACTAGTTTGTCCTCCATGACTGTTTTTGCCAGCTGTTGTTGTCGTCACCACCGCAGAAGGCCCGCCTCTCAATTCATCCGATTGGACAAGTTCTTTCAGCTCAAGGCGTTCAGGGCGCTCCTGCAAAAATGTGAGGAGCATAGAGCAGAGAAACGCGAGGCCCTCAGCAACGCAAAAGCTTCACTCTCATTGAAAACAATTACAAAAAGCCGCCCCAAGCTGCTAAAAAGCTTTCTGTCTGATCGGAGCCGAAAGCCTCTTCTATTTCTTTGTGATCATCACCTCAAAACACAAGCTGTCACATGTCGCCATCGACGCTGAGAGTCGAGCAGGTGTTTAGTGTTCAGAGTGCCAAACTCTGGGTGTTGCAGCTGTTTCCAGCTTTTGGTAAATCTCTTCAGTAGCAGCAGCAGCTGTAGCCACAATCAACAGTCATTTGTTTAGTGCTGCTAGTTTAGATTAAACTGGACACTGGAGGGAAAATCCTGAGACTGAATAGATACAAAGTTGTGGTCATGTGTGAGGACGTATGTTAGAGGAGCTGTAGTTTACAATCACAGGGTTGCTGCTCAGGCCTGGACAGTCTGACAGAGCACAGTAAATTCATTTAATAACGATCATCTCTTAGAAACTTTCAGTCCCAAAGTATGTCAGGAGTTCAGACACTGCTGCTTCCTGACTTTAAGGAATATTGATCCAAAAGGTGTGCTTGAGGAAGGAGTTTTGTTACCTGTAATCTTAGTTCTGTTAATCTACCTGTAAATTCTGTGTTTAATGCTTCAGGTGCTTGAAGGCTTCATGCTTTAAGTCAACATTTAGGTCTCTACCTTTAAACTTGGATTGTTCATTGCAAGCTTCCACCTATAATCTCATTGGTTTATGAGTTTAAACATATTTATACTTTCAGGTTATTTTATTTTTCTGTGAAGCCACAGGAGCTGTGACATGACTGACCAATCGCATTGCTCGTATCCGCTCCAAAGATACTGAAGTCAAAAGTAAGATTTCCCTCCATGTCTCTTTTATGGATCCTTCGCTGTCTTAAACTTCTATATACAAAACCTCACCATGAAGTGAAAATAACAGCTTTACTTGTGATCTTTTTATTTCTTTGCCACACAGTTTTTGAAACAAACAAGACGCACAAGTGTGAAACTGAAGGAACAAAGTTTACAGACAGAAACCAAACTGTTCAGACTTAAAACACGAAGCAGCACAGATCTGAATATAGAAGCTTTCAGCACAGTTTACAGGTGAAAACTGACTGTACAAATTTAAGATTAAAGGTACAAAACTCCTTCAAGCACACCTTTATGGATATAATATTCTGTCACAGTACGCTGGAAGGTAACTGATATTAATTAGCCTCAGAAAAATCTTTAAATCTGCTCTTAAGATAAAAATAGGTGAAAAGTACTGATTTTTTTTTTTTTTTAGGAATCAGGTGTGTAGGAATCTTTAAATCTGGGTTGTTTGCAGGGTTTCGTGATATTAAGGTACTTGAGCATCATCAATGCTCTGAGAAATGGGACCAGGTGAGAGATTTAATGAACCAGAGGGGTTTGAAGTTTGAAGTTCAGCACCACTGAATCATGATATTATCGTAAAAACTGTCTGTAACTCTGATTTTATTTGAAGTTGGGGAGTTTGGGACTGCTGCACTTTGTGTTTAAGCTAACTTGTTTTTTTTTTTTATGTTATGCGTTGCTGCCATATTTATATTAACGCCGCCTCTGAGGGCACAAACTGACAGTTCCTGTCAGGACCAACACTGACACACACTGTGTGTCTGTCAAAAAAGCTAAATGTTGTTTTTACTGTAGCAGCTGGGTATATAAAAAAAACAAAACATTGTTGTTGGTACTGTTTTGCATCTGTGTTCATTTAACTGTGTCAAAAGGTTTTTAAGAGCCTTAAAATGTGACTCCAATGACTCAGTGGAGGAAACGTAACAAGTTAATTCACATTTCACGGAATAAAACCTGTTTTTATTGAGTTAAAGGCCTATACACACTGTGTGATGACACTCAGTCATCTCTGGCCTTTATATAAAAATGATCCAGTTTAGATTTGGGATAAAGATCACATGTGACCTACAGACTTCAATACTCTAGACAGACATTTATCCACAAAGCAAGATGAGAAAATGTTGAAAAAGATCAAGTCGGCACTGTTAAGTCTCTCAAATCAGCTGGAAGTGTTTCCCAGCCGGTAGTTAAAAACAGAAACAAACAGAAAAAAGCTGATTTGCTTTATTTTGCCAACTTGTAGTTTTCTTCACAAATTCTGTCCGAGTAGAAACGAAAATTGACGCAACAAATTTGGCCCTAAATTTGTGAATCTGTCATAATTTTGACGCAGGCTTGTTCAGTCTCCAAATATCTGCTGTAGACGTGTCTCTGTCCTCTCTCAGACTCTCTTCTTGTATTGACGACCAAAGATTTCAGCATGTTACACACAGTGTGTAGGGACCTTTTTTTTTTAGAAAGGATTCAAAAACAAGAAGTGTCATAACTGGAAATGAAGCTGACATATCTGTTACCGGGTTAACATTTTTTAGCTAAGTAGCCAATGGTACAATAAGCTCCTGATACATGAACTAACAAAAATAACCTGTAAGTCTTGTTTGTGACACTAAAAGCTAAATATTCTGTCATTAAGGAGACGCTTGTAGTCAGTCTGGCTGCTGCAAATGGATCAATAATGAAGAAAAATAACTAATGTTGCAGGAAAATGATCCAAGGATAAAAAGAAAGATCTTTCCCGGCATGTAAAAATATTGATTGCACAAAAAATTCAGAAGAAAAAGAAACCATAAAACTTTTGTTTTTGAGTCCTGCTCCTCGACTGCACATTTGGTGTTTTGTTTTTTTTAATCTCTTCTGTCATTTCCGTCTTCGTGGTATTTGTTGTTGTGAAAAATAAAGTGGATCAGTCGGAGCTCCCAGCTGCTAACGGTTCATAAAGACTGGAAACTTTGAGGGAATTAACTTTTGGAAAACGCTTAAAAAAAAACCGTAGAAAACACTCTCCATGTCGTTGAAGCAAATTATCAAGCTTTTGTTTTTAAATGCCAACAGAATGTATTGAAAAAATAACTGTGTATATATATAATGAAGATTTATTGTGAGCATTTTTTAATTTAATTTAATTTTTTGTTTGAAACACACTAATGTTAAACCCTGGTTATTTTTTACGTTTAACTCTTAAGTATTTATCAGACGCATCATTCGCACAGGAAAAAACCCAGATATTTGCACTTTTGTTTGGATTTGTAAATGAAGTCATTGAAAAATAAACCTTTCAATTTACCTTCAAACGGTGAATAAAGATGGTCCGGTGTGCTTCTTTTTGAATGTGTACAGAGCTGTTTTTTGTTTGTTTTTTAGCAAACAACATTGACATTATACTGTAAATCATGTTATTATTATACCTTAAACATACTGCAACTTAATACCAAGAAGAAAAGCAGTTTCCTAAATTTATAAAGTAAAAATAAGTTCATTTTTGGGGCTATTTAAGATATTTAATCAACAAAATTCATCTTTCTGAAATGGTGACAGTCACTCATAAAGGCTAAGAAATGAAAAATTTGTATTTTCATTTGTAAAAGTTTTACTATAATAGTGAAATATTTGGATGTGCACATGAATCAGTTATTAGCTACTTGTAACTTTTATTTTACATCAAGCAAAATTAATTTAAAAAAAAAACAATAAAATGCTGAGTAATTTAAAAGATGAGTCTGATGTCACTCTGCATCTTCTTATTGTTAACAAATCCTGTGAAAAGACAGAAACCAACCGTGCTTTGTCTCATTTTTCCTCCCGAAGACATAAATCTTAACACTTAAAAACACCACAAATGTATCATTTCATGTTTGTTTTTTTAAAAAAAAGGTTCAGTAATTCCCTAAAACAGCTGGTCACTGTACAGTGATTTTTAACAAACAAACAGGAGGAAATAGTGCATTTATTGGGGACTATTTTCAGCGGCGGATGAATCCACATTTGGTGCTCTAGTGAGTATTTCAGGCAGCAGGACGGTGTGTGTGGGGTTGAATCAGAATAAACTACAGTGTAAATTCACTGTGATGAATGAACATCGTTTTTTAATAGTTTTTGGACAATAATACTGGAGATCAATCACTTGTAATTGCTTAATTTTTGGGGGATATTTCAACAAGAAGAAACACCAGATTAATCCTTTAATATAATCCCACTCTTTTATTGAAAATGTAAACAAACTGTCCTCTCGATGGAGCTGTTTGACCTCATGACAAAAAGTGATATCAGGCCAGATAATGAATCTGATGATGATGAACATACAGACATCCACAGCGAGATTCCCCCGCTACACAAGAACACTGTAAAATGCTTCTAATATTTCACATATAATGCAGAAACATGTTTTCAGATGCAATACATTCATATCTAGTTGTAAAAGGTGCTGCTGAATATGATGATGATCTGAACCTAACAAGTGTCGGACTCTCTTCCTCTTCACGGTTTGGTCGTCCCCCCCACCTCCTCCTTGGTGGCTCTCTCCATGTCAGAGTAATACTCCAGAGCCCTTCGCACCGGCTCCAGGATGTGTTGCTGCACAACAACATGAGAACAGAACTATTAGCTTCAAAAGAAAAAAAAAGTACCTAAAACTTCCGGTCATGAGCGCAATTTCTTACAAATACAAGAGATATCAGAGGCTTACATGTCAAATGATATTTGGGGTGAAGTGTGTGAATAATCTTATTATAATTATAATCGTATTATTCAGCAGTGGAAAGTAATTAACTGTACTTAAGTACTATTTTGAAGTACTTACTTGAGTGTTTAAATCTTTTTGCTACTTTGTAGATCTATCTAGAGGGAAATATTGTACTTTATACTCAAGTAAAACTCCAATATTTCACAAAAATGTAAAAATTAGGGAAAAGTTCTGGGAAAAAAAAATTCAAATTTATGTATCAGAACTTTGTTTTTTCTTCTTTTCTGCACAAACAATCATCAGACAGTTGCTCAGATTTATCAGGTGACTCTTAATAAATCCTGATGATCAAATACTAATAATAAAATGTTGTTTATGCACCGATTCATCCGTATTAACCCATAAGAACCCATTTCTCCTTAAAGGAAAATTACGGGGAATATAAAACAGACCAAATGAACCACAAGGAATATATTTCTGAATTTTATTTTGAAATTCAGAACATGTTAAATGTAATACAGGACGTCTTATTAAATGGGTTGAAACCTACTTTTAGTAACAAAAAACAAGCTTTTTAAAATTAGCTAGTTCTGTCACATTTGCTGACCAGGCATACCACCGCCATTTTGGAAGTGATGTCATGGGTACACAGATTCACACATTGTCACATGACTGCACCAGGATGTTCAGTTATAAAGCTGTATAAGGAATTTTTCCAGAACATTGAAAGGGTTGGTGACACCTGTGTCACCGTGGGTTCTTATGGGTTAATAATGTACTTTTATGTTTAATATAGTCACAGTCTGACTTTCTGCAAAACAAGTACTTTTACTATTAATACTTTTAAGTACATTTTGCTGCTAAAACTTATGTACTTTTACTTAAGTAGGTAGGAAGTGTATTGTTACTTTTATTTAAGTAAAGTAAAGTAAGATCTGAGTACTTCTTCCACCAATGGTTTTATTTTCCATTTAAACTCAGTCTCAGACTAGTAATATTTTTCCCTTGTTTTGTGTTTTTTTAATTAGGATTTTTTTTATTACATGTGCTTTTTAACATATTTCAATAGATTTTTTAAATGTATTTATTGATCAAGAAATCTTACATTAAATTTTCATATGTGACAAAGAAAAGCAGCAAATCCTCATATTTGAGAAGCTGAAATTAGAGAATATTCTGCAATTTTTGCTTGAAAAATGACTTAAACTATTCATGATTCTTAAAATAAGTCTCAAAATTATATCAATTAATTGTTTCAGCTCCAGTATTTGTTATAATTTATGTACTTTTCATGTGGAGTTTTTTCAGAACAAAGCCATAACCACATTATAAGACCTACATTATTTAGTCAAAGTCCTCAGTAAAGAGTCAGATCCATGAGAAAGAATTGCTGTATTGTCTGTATCGTATCATACAGTGTAAAGCAGCAGCCGTGATGTTTTACCTCCAGACAGGGGAACAGCTTGGTGAGCTCGGTGAGGAGCGGCAGGAGAACAAACCGGATGAAGTTGGTCTGAGACGACGGTTTGGACACTTTGTCTCGATCCATGAACGGAGTCACTGGAAGCCCTTTGAGTTTCTCTGTGTCACTCTGCTCCACACGAAACGAGGAAAAAGGAAAAAACACGTTATTGCACTGGAATCACTTGATTTGTAAAAGACAAGAAATATCAAACAATATTATACAATTTTCATAATTACTACAAAATCCCCATTAGTAAAAAAAAAAAAGGTCTCTTCTTTTGCCTCCTACAGCTCATTTCTTAACTAAATTAAAGAAGCTAACTTTAAATTTATTCAAAAACCAGTAAGAATTCATAAGATCTTGAAAATTAAACTTAAACTAACCCAAATTAAACTGCATCTATGCATCTTTTTGGCAATTTAAAAATAAAATTAAGTCGTATTTCCGTTCGTCAAATCAATATTCAACACTGGAGGTAAAATTTGTCCATGTTAATAACTTTTAAATGTCCGATCTTTCTCTCCAAAACACGATAATGTTGAATAATAATTACTGACTTTGCAGTGAAAGGAAATAAAACTCCTCTGACATTTAATCATTTATCACAGCAACAAATAAAGAAGCAAAGTTGTAGGTATATTTCTCTGTATTTTTGGCCCTTTTCTTTCATTTTTATAAAGATTTGCAGTTGTGAGCACAGATTTATCCAATTGTAGAGTAGAAATCAATCTAATATATCAAAAGTTTTAAAGAAAGAAAGAAAAAAGTGATAATTAACTGAAGTTTTGGTTCAGATTTCAATGTCTTTGTCAGCCTATTTTAAAAGTTTCCTGTATTTATTTTCATTTTTTTGTAACTAATTATTTTTCCAAGCTGCCATTTTCAAAAGCTGAATGTCTCATTTTTGAATTCAGCTCTTGTTGGACGTTCTTGTGAGGATTTAGACTTTAGCTGTTCTCGCTTCTGTCTCTCTTTCTTGGATGATGACCTCGATAAATAACTCTCCGTCACCGATCACAGTCACTTCCTGTGTATTGATCGGTAAACTGAGAGTATAAACCTGGTTGAAGAACTCCTGCAGCAGACAGTCCAGCCAGGGCTCGGCCACGGCCATCGGCCTCGCCTCGTTGGAGATGTCGCTCACCTTCACCATGATCTTCATCAGCTGGAAACAAAGAGACGCAGAATCAGAGTCACTGGTAAGACTGGTTTTGTCCAGTTGATATGATGTTCCTGTCAAAGTACAGTACAGGAAGTTTAAGTGTATGTCAGTGGTATTTGATGTTTAACTCTTTCTCTGATGCTGACCTTGAGAAGTTCATACGTGTGTTTACATATATAATCGTCTTATTATGGCTGTAGGTTGTTGTAACTTCAGTTGGTCACTCAGCTTTTAACTGATGAAAGGAATCAAGATGAGGATCATAACAGCCCTGTTCCAACCTCCCTTCACTTATTGATTGTAAGAGGTTGCTGCACCTTACAAGCCAGATGCAGTTTCTTTTTTTTTTTTAGCTCTAGTAAGTTTTATTTGCTTGTTGAAAAAGTTAAAGGAAGTGTCAACTAACTTTTTCCAGCTTCTTGACCCTACAAGGTTCTGCTTCTGCCGCTTTTTGTATAACTTTAGTATAAATACATGTTAATTTTGATTCATATGTTACGTTTTTTCTGACTTTATGTGAATGAAAATGTGCAAATGTGCCTGTTTTCTCATTGGAAATAGATACACAAATATCATTGTCCAAGTCACAAAAGCAAAGTTAAACAGTAATAATAGCCATTTTCTAGAGCTGCTTTTTAGGTGTAAGCAATTAGAAAACTACACTTATTACCCAGGAACAAAGGACAAGTAAAACTTTGTTACACAACGTTACTCTTTAGTTTATTTTTTTGATTAAACATTTAGTCTAAAAAACCCCTGAAAAGAGTGAAAAATTTCTGAGAGCCAAAGGTAATGTTTTCAAATGTCTTTTATCTGAATTAAACCCAAAGAATATTCACCTCACTGTAATATAAGACAAGTAAAAGCAGCAAATTCTCATATTTAAGGAACCTGCAACCATCAAATGTTTGGTCAATTAATTTTCTGACGTTCAACCGAAAAACACTGAGAAGAGAAAAACAGAACGGCTCACAGAAGTTTTCAGTTTGTGTTTCTTTACCACGTCTTTGTGCTCCTTATTTCTGAAGTCGAACACCGGCTGCATGATTTTGAACTTGTTGAGGATTTCGTTGTGTCTCGCCATGTCAGTGGCCAGAATACATCTGAAAGATATATATATATTAAATAGTTCAATGCACTGAACAAATAATAACAACATAAAACATGGACGAGGCTGTTAGCTGAAGTCTTACTTGATCATTCCTCCGCGGATGTGTTTGTACTGCTCGCTGGTCAGGTTTTTCAGGATGTTGCACTCTGGCTGCAATGGAAAAGAAGTTGTTCATTTGAATGTACAACGATACAGTTTGTGTTTTTTATTTAACCACTTTAATATTTGCAGGGCAACATATTTTATGATCATTTTAATATTGTAATTGAAACTCCTGAGATACTTTTTCATCCCATGTATTTTGGATGTTTATGATGTTTAATTATCTTACCTTTCAGAAACAGTTAGTGGACTTCTGATATGGTGTTTGTCCATTCTTGGAGCCCTTATCTACATTAAACTCTCAGTTTCTGCATCTTTATCTGTTTCTTTGACATTCACATTTTTCCACATTTACTTCTGAGGCAAATTCTGAATTAAATAAAACGTTTATAAGGTTTAAATTGAACAAACTTTCTGTAAATGTTAATAAATCTAACTTTTGGGATATTTTGGGATATTAATCTGCCTTTTTATTGAAAATAACATCTGTCAAGTCTCATCGGTACGATTTCTTGGTGTTTCACTGAAAAATTAAGCTGAAGAAACAAAACCAATCAGTATCAAATCAATAAATTAAGTAGTTTGGTTTATCACAAATGTTTCAATCTTTATTACAGTTTAGTTTAATTATATCTCACATATTGCAGTATTATTTGAGCTGCTGCTTTTTATACCAACCTGATTAAAATGCTTTCTTCACAAAAATGATTTGTACATTATTAGTTATGTGTTTTGTCACCTGTGCACATAAATAAACTCTAAACTGTCTATGACAGGAAGTCAGGTGACCAGGTGGAGCGGTCTGGTACCTTTGACAGGATGCTGAAGGCGACGGCACAGTGATGGTTCTCCAGAGGTGAAATGTCGTTGTAGCGAAGAGCCAAATCAGTCTGAGCATTGATCTGTGTCACGGAAAAAGCATACACATAACAATAAACTTGTTGATTATAAAACAAATAGATTAAAAACTCAAACAGAGAGGAGGCGACCTGGTAGACGTTGTTGTAGCCGGGGTGGTCGAGGTCGTGGCACAGAGCCGAGGTCAACATGATCACCAGGTCCATTCTTGATAACTTGTTCCTGAGATCTGTCAGCCAGATCAGTCCATACATCTGCCGAACAAGACCCCAGCAAACGCCAGAAACATCAGAAAACAGCTTTTACTTCCACATAAGATATTTTACAGTTCAAAACTTTTTTTAAGGTCTTTGATAATAAAGTTAATCGTTTATCTGTATCCCAAAAGAGTAAATATCTTCTCTTATAAAGAAAAAAAATCAACTACAGCAATCTGAAATCTGAATGTCAGTTGGGCTGTAATCATTTTTGTCAAATCCATATGTAAGGTGTAAAGCGTAAAGTGTTGAAAAATTGTTATAGCAAAGTATAAATCCAAGTATAAGGCTCATTTGTGTCCCTTGTGATGACCACAGTTTAATTCTCTTATCTCAGATATAAACACAACGCCACCATGCTGATTTCTGTTTCTTACCATCTGAGTGACGCAGAAGCAGTGCTGGAAGTTGTGGAAGGGGATGTTGTTGTAGTGGCAGTACACCTCAAACAGGAAGTTCTGCAGGACTTCCAGCTCGATGTGGAACGCCGTCAGGAAGTCCAGGTCGGTGTACATCACCTGGAGGAGCACCAGCATCTCCGCCTCCTCCCACTGCCTGTCAGCAACATGACACACAAGTATGTGTGTGTGTGTAAGTGTGAGTGTGTGAGTGTGTGTTTATGTAATTTGTACTCACCAGTTGTCAAAAATGGGAGTTTTGAGATGCTCTCTCACTTCTTCTGTCACCTGCAGCGAGCTACGGCAACACAGGAAAGACATGAATCTAAACTTTTGTCCTAAAAAGCAAAGCAAAATTAGCCAAAAACAACAAGATCACATGATTCATATTCTGATTTTGTTCAGAAACTGCAGACCACGTCACCTCATGTTGAGGAACTTCCTGCGTACTTGTTGGCGCTCCTCCTGCACGCTCAGCTGAGGCATTTTGGGTTTCGGGAAGAACTTGGAGAGCTGCTGGTCGCCGTCGTCCCTGAACAGACCCATCCAGCTCAGGTGCTCCACGCTCTGACAGTGAAGAAACTTTATTATTACAACTGTTCATGTTGATGGGATCAGTGTGAAATAAGTCACCCGAAGGAGTAAAACAACTAAATTTGACTCTAAAAAGACAAAAGTGAGGCCATGAATGATGACATTTATTTAAGCAGCCTGCCCTCTAATTCGTTAAATTTAAAGCTTTAAATTGTGATTATATAGTAAGTAGTAGTAGTAAGCAACTAGTAAGTAGAAAAATAAAATGTTAAAAGTCAGAGAAAAACTCTAAACACAAGGAAACCATCATACAGGAACTACAACGATACAGTAACAGATGTGCAGACAGAATCAGACAGAATCAAAAAGCCTTATTGTGTGGCTCCCACTGAGGAGTAAACATTACAAATAAGGAACAAATACCTTTGGGCAATCATCTGTGCAAAACCTACTTTACAATATTGTTATTGATGTATTTTTAAATAAAAACATATTAAACAGGCAATGAGGTTTTCTTATCTCATTTTTAAAAAAAACAACAACAAAATTTTCCAGATTTCCAGCATTCAGTATCTCGGTAAGAAAGTCTAAATCTGTGATTTGATCTTCTTAAATATAGCTGATGTTTCTAGTTTGGTGGTTGTGAATTCTGCTACGTATGCAGAAATAATCATTAGAGAAAGTTTCTAAACCTGTTTGTTGATCTGGGAAAGATAGCAGAACTTGTCAACAAATCTCTTAAACAGAAATCATGGAGGAAAATAAATGTAGTGTAGTTGCCAATTATCCCAATGTTTTTTGTTATTTTATATTAAATCATATTAATATGTGGTTACTAGTTTGATTTATCTGTCGTTACTTCCAATAAATTATGTTAAAGTGGCTCTCTCCAATAGCACAGTATCTTTATAGGCATTCATATGTTTGGTTTCTGTGTTAAGCCCAACTAAAATAAAATATGTGACGTTATCTTGACGTTGAGGGAAAGTTATATTTAGAGACATGATATAGATTATTCAAAATTGCAGTCACAGTATTAAGCTTTTTTAAAAGTTTTGCACACAAATGAAATATTAGATTAGCCAGTGTACAAACAGATCATTAATGTCAATTAAAAACAACAAAGGCCCTAAAATTGATCCCTGTGGGACACCACATTTAATTTTAAGATGGTTAATTCCTTCATAGGTGACAAATGAGGATACTGGCAGGTTTTATCCACTTATTTCTACATGTTATGAGCTGTTAATAAGCTGTTATTGAATTGCAATTTCATGTCCAGTTGTGTTTGTGTGCGTGACGAACCTCCAGCTTCCTCTTAAAAGACTCCACTTGGCTCTTCAGCTCACAGATGATGTCTGGAGTCTTTCCCACGTCTTCGATTACTTTGGTCTCCAGATGATGCAGCCTGAGGACGGAGACGGGAGGTGACAGTGAGTCCTTTTCAGCGAGACGCTTCAATGAATCACTCGCCAGGATGCACTCACCTGTACTCCATGCTGTCCAGCTCTGTCGGCAGGGCCACACCTGCATGTGGAAGGAAAGGACAGAAAAATCAAGAGAAACCATAACATCGGAAAATGTTTTGATCCAAAAGAATGTCAAACCTACCTTTACAAAATGAGTATTTTGTTACTTTTACTGATAGTATGCAGTTTAAGGTTTGGAGATGATAAAAACAACGAGAATTTACAGTTAAACTCCCTTATTATTGAAACATTTTGAAACTATGAGCTTCAGGACTGGATTTTACGTTTCGAAATCCATTTATTTGTCGAATTAAAGGACAAGTTTAAGTGTGTCTTAAAACAACAGTCAGGTGTCCATATAAACAGCGAAAGAGGTTTTCCTCACTGTAATCATTCCTCCTGTTCATACTGGATATTAAAAGATGGTCAATGTAAGTGATGGGGAACAGAAACAGTCCTCTTTTTGTGCTAAAAATGCATTTAAAAGTCTCTGTGAAGCTTATATTCAGCTTCAGCAGTCTGAGTTAGTCATATCAAGTGGATATCTGACACATTTACAGTCTTTTTAGCATCAAATTCCCTCTTTGTGTTTCCTCGGACAGTGTTTCCCTGTTGAGCTGTAGTGGAAGTATAGTAACAAAAAGAGGAACTTTGGCACTAAAAAGACTGTAACGTTGAAAGATATCTACTTGATTTGACTCATTTGGACGCTGAAGCTTCATATTAGCTTCAGATAAACTTTTAAATACATTTTTGTACATTTTATCCTCATCTCTTACATCGTAAGTGCATTATGAAGGGATCCTCTAATGGTCAGTATGAACAGAGGGAATGAGTTTCAAGCCATCGTTTTAGACTTTGTCACAGAGGAGGCCGCTTACTCTGAAGATCTGACGCCACCACCTCCAGCCGGTAGTACGAGTCCTCGCTGTTGGCCTCCAGCCGGGGGGAAATGTTCACCACGCTGCCGTTTCTGTTGTACATCTTCAGGATGTGGTTAGGGCCCGCCTCTGCCGCCGCCCGAAACAGATCTGTCAGTCAGAGGTCCAAACAATTCACAGATAAATGGGTTGACAGAAAATAGCAATGACGTTTTAGCTATTTATCAAATAAAAAATAGCAAATATTTGCTGTGTACTGCTTCGCTTGATGATTTGGTTTTTTTATGTAACTACAAAAAGACTATAAAGAGACTAGTTTTGGCTCCTGATCAGACTAAGTAAGCATTTTAAGACATCACATTATTCTCTAAATCAGTATTTATCAAACAGACACATGCTATTAATGCAATACAATGAAAAAACATCAATTAGTGTTAAATGAATGACTGAATATCAATATAAAATCATTAATCCAAGGACATGATCATTTTTTTAAAAATAAAACATGTTTATTATTAGCCTCTTTAAAGGTCAACCTGTCATCACATGGTTTATTCATCACTGTCTCAAGATGTCGAGACCACAGTGAAGGACCTGTCAACGCCACATGGAGGTCAAGTCTTTACACAGAACCCACTAAAGGTTTATCGGAAACTTTCACTTTCATACATGCAGTTTTTGCTCATATAACTCGTTTTTGACACTTTCATTTGTGATTAAGTGTAATATTTAAATAAAATACTAGTTATTACATTGTCTTATTACATTACATGATGATGATGTGTATAAATCAGCAGTGTTTTTCTTACCTTTGACATCAGCAGCAGAGCAGTCGGCTCCGAACTCTGCCTGCTCCAGCCTCCCGTTAACCATGAAGTGGATGATTTTTGTTGTCATCCCAGAACCAGGTGGGACAAATGAAATGAGACTTCTGGACACTGACATGATCACCTGGAGTGTTTGTAGGGACACCTGCAGCTGACAGATAGCCCTCCTCTCCTCTCTCTCTCCTCTTTCCCATCCTCTCTTCTCTCTCTCCTCTCCTCTTCTTGGTCCTCTTTCACCTGTTCTCGCTCTGTTGAAGGTGCTATGTGGAAAGAAAGTAGTTCTTTTTTCTGTGGGGCTGTACATTTTGGGACCAGTGTATTCTGTGAAAAACAAAAAACAAAAAGCATGCTGATGAGCTTTCTGTTCGGGCAGGCTAAAAACTGGCTACTTGGCTCACAAGAAGGAATAAAGTGGAAGATTGTGGGCCAGTAGACCCCGTGTTATTGTTGAAGGGGCTGGTCTCTGCACACCTCAGGGCTGAATATGCTTATTACAGTTTTATGAATGATATTGTGGGGTTTCAGAAGGTCTGGCGTATAGACGGGGCTGTGTGCACTGTGGGGGAGGAGGGTCTCTGTATCTAAATGTGATGATTGGATATCATGGTTTGTATTGTTTTGTTGAAAATTGATAGGCTGTGTGTGTGTGTGTGTTGAGGAGTGATGGGTGTCTGTGAGGTGGGATTTTGTTCTATTTTATGCTTTTTCTCAATGAGGAGGAGCTGTATGTAGTGTTGTGAGTGCCTCTGTTTTTATGAAAGGACATCGAAAGTCTTCCTTCTCCTCTTACTCCTCTCTTCACTTTCTCTCCTTTCACCTCTCTCCTCTCACTCCTCTCCCCTCTCTCCTCTCAATCATCTCCTCTCCTCCCCTCTCCTCTCATTCCTCTCCTCTCTCCCTCTCCTCTCCTCTCCGTTCTCCCCCTTCTCCTCTCCTCTCCTCCCCTCTCCTCTCAATCATCTCCTCTCCTCTCCTCTCCTCTCATTCCTCTCCTCTCTCCCTCTCCTCTCCTCTCCGCCCATCTCCCCTCCCCTCCCTCTCCTCTCCTCTCCTCTCCTCTCCTCTCCTCTCCTCTCCTCTCCTCTCCTCCTCCCCACCCCTGCCCTCTCCTCTCCTCCTCCCCTCGTGTTGCAGGGGGCGGTGTTGTTGCGCAGCTCCGCCGCCAGGTGTCGCCGTTCTGCCGCATCCCTCACTGCATCCTCTACGGCGTCTGCCATGGGACATGTCATGATTTACTATGGCAAATAGTCATTCCTCCGTCTTTAATTACTATGAATTACTTGTGAATGAGGGTTTTAGACATTGAAACTGCGTGAGGATTAAGTATTAATAGTTTAATGAAATGCAATGTGAAATAACGGTAGTTTGTGGCCGGAGGCAGCATCGCCACTTTTGACTTTTTGCTGGGAACGATTCAGTCCATCCGGTGAGTAAACCAAGAGCTGGTTACTGAATTAATAACTAATTAATTAAACCGCTAGAAGCCGGTAAGTAGTGTTATAGTTAACTGTACTCCTCCCGGTAACTTAACGAACTAACTCAGCTCGCTTAGCTAACGGTAGCTTGACTGTATTCAGGTTAAAAGCTGGCTAGCTGGGATGCTAGCAAGGGAAGCTAACAGCTACATAAACTGTTGTGACATTTAACGTTCAGCTGTTTAAGCAGTTAAGTCACTTAACGGCCGGTTAGCTCAACATAAAGGAGCCTTACTATCTCCAAACCTGAGCTACAAGTCGGCAAGCTAAGGTTTCCATCAAGCTGACCGGTTCAATATCAGTGGTGGAAAGTAACTAAGTACATTTACTCAAGTACTGCACTTGAGGTACTTGTACTTTACTTGAGTATTTCCATGTGATGCTACTTTATACTTCCACTCTACTACATTTCATTTCATTTCCAAATAGTGATTTTTCCCTCTAAACTTCTCACATGCTTTCATTTCAATAAATGTTCAAATGATCCAATATTTCAGCAAAAATCAAAGATTAGAGAAAAAGTCCAGAAACTGAAAACAGATTTGTGTATCAGAACTTTGTTTTTTCTTCTTTCCTCTCCCATTAATCATCTCACCACCCCTCAGATTTATCTGCTGACCCTTTGGAGGGGCCCGACCCCTAGGTTGGGAACCACTGGACTGAACTAGTTAACTGTATATAGTTTATACAGTTAGATAGTTTATAATATACATATTTTACTGCAATACTTTAACTAGATCAAGCTCATAACACTTATATACTTTTACTGTAGTAGGATTATTCATGCAGGACTTTTACTCTAATGGAGTATTTTTACATTGCTGTATCTGTACTTTTACTGAAGTAAAGGATCTGAATACTTCTTCCACTACAGTTAAGTACTATGTATAAAACAGTTAAGTCTCAATTTAAGTGTGCTACTTGGTAAACTTCGCCTAATTTATTGCTTTTTTTCTTGTTAAATGTCGTTACAGCGAAGCCACACAGGAGAATGAAGTGCAGTGTCTGGTGCAGCCCTCCACTGCAGGACATTATGGTGCTCATTTCGGCTCATTTAGCAACATTAGCTGCTTCTTAAAAGTAAAAAAACCGGCGTATAAAAAGGGCCAAATATCCTGCAGCAGGTCACAAGGCTTTGGTGGACAAAACACGAGGAGAAGTGCCAGCTGGAAGTCTGCTCGCGCCTTGAATTTCCTCTCCCAGGCAGCAGCCATGGAGGAGGAGGTGAGCATGGAGTATTTACTGGAGCAGGTGATGCAGAAGGACCTGGGGAAGAGAATCCAGGTGGGGCAGGAGATCATGGAGCTCATTCTGAGCGAGGAGAAGTCCCCTGACCTGGAACAAGACCAGACTATGTTGGACAGGATGGTGGACGCGGTGGCCAGCTCCTGGGTCAACTCCAGTCACTTCAAGGTGAGGACAGTTGTTGTTTTTAAAGAATTTAACAGGTAAAGTTGAAGATTTTAGTTTCATGAAGGTGACAGGAAGTGGAAAAAATGACCATGCTCCACCTCTCTCAAACATGTTTTTAAAAATAACTGCGAGATGCTCTCGACCAACCACTCAGCTGTCAGCTGTTGCATCACAGCTGCTTGGTTCATGATTTTACAGAAACAAAGTCCTTAAAATATACTTGAATTACATTTTAGAGTCTTAAAAGTAGTAAAATGTTACAAATACAGATGTTTTTCACCATGTTTGGTTTGGTTTGATCCAGAAGATGTCCTACAGTATATAATATGATTTAATTCACTTAATTATGTAGTCATTTGTCATATTAGTGTGTTAATAATTAAAGTTACAGTTTGAGTTTATCCCGTTATGCACTGAGCTGAAGGAAATTTACACCAGAACTGAAACCAGTTGTAGATTATTTGATCGGTTGATTAACAGTTATTTATTGATCTATATTAATTTCAATGTAATTTATTGTCAAACTCACTGGTTCCAGCTTCTTAAATGTGAATGTTTACTGGTTTTGAACTGTTGGTCAAATTAAATAAGTTGAATATATAAAGTTAAAGTTGAGCTCTGGGAAATAATGATGAGCATTTTTCATTTTTAGATTAAATGTTATAGATTAAACATTTAATAAGTTACTCAAGAAAGTAATCAGCCAATTCAACCGTAATGAATATATTTCTGACAGATAATAATAAAAATTATTTCCCTCATTAATTTATTTAATTAATTTCATGTTGTCATTGTTTCTTTTCTGGCTGTTTACAACTTCAAATTAACACAATTCTTTCACTAAAAGTTGATGTAATTGGAAAAGAAGAAAAGATAATTATGTAAGCTTTTGGAAAAAATATATTGTTTTTTACTCTTCATCTCATAATATCAAATTTCTAGAAAGGAACTGTAATATTATATGAAGTTTCCCAGAAAGACTGACGCAGTTTGGTTCTGATTACAGGGAAAATGGAGACAGTTTTCACTTTTAGTCACATTAATGCAAAAAAACTGTCTTTCTGTGTTGATTGTAAATTACAGCCAAGCATTTAATTAAAAAATACAGAGAATAAAGTTTCCATCAGATAAATGATCAGTTTTTTTCTAGTTGATAAGATTTTAAGAGTTCTTCCAAGGAAATCAATAACATTTTATAAACTCAACCCAACATGTAACTACTGTATAATTTCTTAAAAACTAATATGTACTTAAACTGCGTTCACTGTCTCTGAATAACATCTCTATATTCAAAGAACTTCACAGGAAATTATTAAGAAATTACAAAATAAATATGACCCTTCATCCCTATTTTATTTCTGCTCGTTGACATATCAGGACGTAGAACATGGACATGTGTCTGCTCTTGTTTTTGTCTTGTTATTCAGTGTTGTGTGTGTGTGTGTGTGTGTGTGTGTGTGTGTGTGTGTGTGTGTGGTGGGAGAGCTACAGTAGCTGTCGAGCCACCGGTCAGGATGATAGGATTCACTGCAGGAGCTCCTTTAAGTGTTAAAGCACCTGACTCCTGTAGGTCTCGGGGACAAACTGTCCTCAGAGAGGTCGTTTTCTTCTAAAGTCGGTTGGCCGGTTGAGAGAATAACTCTGTCCGCCCGCGTACTGTAAGCTGCTATCACTCCCGTTTCCATGGTGCGTGATTTGCATGCCGTCCATGCACGTGTGCGTGTAATTTATGTGGATGTGAGGCTGCTGCTGCTGATTGATCGATACACAGAAGCTGCACTGTAGCGTAGAGCTGCTGTAGAGTGTCATCAGTGGAAACATGATCTCACTTTATATGTTTTTTAATGCAGAGGACTCATTAATATATACAGCAGGAGAGGAGTCAAACCCTGAAGTATGCAATCTAATCTAATCTGTGATGGATCTTTGTCATTAGTTTCAATAATCGTTTGATCAATAAGGAAAAATAGGTATGAAAATAAACATCTCTGTAACTAACAATTATTTCTTTATCGGTTAATCTACTGATTATTTTCTTAATGAATCAATTGTTTTATCTATAAAATGTCAGAAAATAGCCTCTTCAAATGTCTTGTTTTGTCCGACCAACAGTCCAAAACCCCAAAATATTCAGTTTACCATCATATACGACGAAGAAAAGCTTTAAATCGTCACATTTGAGAACCTGAAAACAGCTAATTTTAGCATTTTTGCTTGTAAAACAATTATTCGATTATCATAATCTTCTGTCAGTCGACTAGTCATCGCAGCTCTAATCTCATTTAGTATATGAGATAGTAAATAATTTATTGTGCACAAAACAATCTCACCTCAAGGTCTTTTCAGAAGACAATCTGGAGCTTTCGATCATATCAGATAGTCTTCCTCAACAGTTTCTGATAGAGAATCAACTTTCTTTCTCAACATGGACCAAAAAAAGTCTTTAAAGTGTTCAGAGACGACTGAAATTTGACCTACAATTCTATGACAAGTGGGTGAACTACTTCTGCTGAGGAAGATCATTTATTACAGTTGAAAGCTCCTAAATTGACCTTGTGGTGAGATTGATATGTCACTATTTCTAAGGGGGAATTAACTTCCAGTCTTCATATTTAATTGGGGAAAAAGATCAGATCTGTGAAGCTTGCTGCATCGTTGACACACGTGCACGAATACCGACACAACCAATCATACGTCTGCTTCCTGTGCTGCCCTGGAAACGCAGCCTCCTCCTCCTCCTCCTCCTCCTCCTCCTCCTCCTCTGGTCCCGTTGATATCTGCGGGGCCGTAACGGGGACGAGGCTCCCAGGCGAACGTGGCAGCAGCAGCAGCGGCGGCGGCTGTGAGCTTAATTTAACAGCACCATTAGCCCAGTTTCCTTCCCTCCGTGACCGAGCCGACAGATGGGAGGAGCGACTTTTACAGAACTTCAGAGTTTCAGTTTGTGGAAATCAGCTTCCTGCCTGGCTGGCTGGCTGGCTGAGCTCTAATGTGTGCGTGCTTGGTTGTAGTAAAAATCATTCACATGTAGGCAGGAGAGCTGCTTCACGTGCCGTTAGTCTAATGGCTCTCGTTAATTGATCGCAGAGCGGCGGCGAGCAGACGAGCTGAGCCTGTAAATTAAAAGACTGTTCAGCTACAGATGAACACAGACAGTTTAACGACAGATGCTGAGTGATTGATAGTAAAAATCAACATTTACGTCTGTCTGAACCTTGTTTATTCACCTTTTTGAGGACATAAACACTTGTGTTAATTCTCTATTCACTGTTCAACACATCATATTAAGCAAGGCTGCAATTAATGATTAATTTCTTGATTAACCGAGCGATCGATGGGTTTCTGAGCTACGTTTGTGTGTCATAAACTGCACAAATCACAAAAGTAACGTGTGGAAAATGTTCAGTATAAGTAGAAGGTGTTCGGATGCACTGATCCAGGTCACAGCACTGAGTTTTAATATTGTGGTGGATAGTTTTACATAGAAACAGGTGAGGAAGACACGTATTTCTAGATAAGACAGCTCACACTTATTATTATTATTATTAGTATATTTTTAGTATTTTTTTGTACTTAAATTATTTATTGTTGTCTTAAAGGATGATGAACATTAAAACAACCACATATATATAAACAACAATCACTTTTAATATGTATTTATGGTTGTTTAATGAATATTGTAAAAGTCAGTCAGCCTCTGTGATCAATACTTCAGAGTTTGAGTTGGATGATGTTGTTTCCCTCTTATATATCTGATGAATAATATCAATCCTGTATCGACTGAATTTGAGTGAACAGCTGCTTGTTGCACTAATGTTTGACATCTGGTGTCATAATTTACTGCTGAAATTACAAATATAAAGTCCAGAACAGGGGGGGCAGGGAATTAATATATGCTAAAGTTAGTTAGCAAATAGGAAATATTAGTTGTGTGAGTTTTGATGATGATGATGAACATTTTTCATGGTTTTGTGGCTGCAGCAAAGGATTATTTCCAATTAATCTTCAGATTATTTTTCCGATTAATCGTTTTGGTCCATAAAACATCGAATCAGTGACAAATGTCCCATCACAGTTTCCTGTAGTCCAAAGTGAGAACAGCCCAAAACCCAAATATATTTAATTTCCTGTAATGTTAGACAAGGAAAAGCAGCAAATACTCACGTTTAAAAAAAACCTGAAACTATCATTTTTGCTTCTAGAAAGCTAAATGATTAATCTGTTATCAAAAAAGTTGCAGATTAATTTATTCTTGATCAACTTTGCAGCTCTAAAGCAATCAGAGGAGATTTATTGATAATGAAAACTACTGCTTGCAATGATAGCTTGCTGCATTTTCTGGACTTTTCTAGATTTATTTGATCTTTCAAAAGCGAGTATTAGTCTTTGTTTTCCAACATCTGTCTGTTCTACTGATAAAAACATGCACATACGATGAAAACCAAAACTTTTCATGAAATAGGAAGCACGTACATCTCAGCTATCAGATATTTCTGTCATTGAAAACAACAGAACGTGCAATGACTTCAGTCTAGATGTAGTACCGCTCAGCGACCAGCAGATGGCAGCAGAGAAACTCTCTGGTCTCTTTGTTCTTCTTCGACACGTCGTGTACGTTTCTCACAATCAAAGTGAGTTTTCCAAAAATTGCACCAGAGCCTGAACATGAAGCTCAGGTGGCGCGTATGTGTTGATATGGTGTCAGCAGGGAGACTCTCACTAGTCGTTCATTGAGTTTCCCATACCACCCCATGACAAGGAAAGTTACAGACAGAGTGTCTGACACCATGTTGTAAAATGTAAACATCACTTTCAGTCACGGTTGTGTTTCACTTCACTGTTTTATCACACAGAATGAAAGATAAGGTGGTTATATCGCAGTTTTAATGCACAAAACCCATTTATTTTGATTCTTTTGTGTGTTTTTAAATGAAAACCCCTGTTTGTGTCAAATTACCCATAATCCTTTGCAGCTCTGATTCAAATCCATTGCTGCAGTGCTGCTCCTGGTGTCGTAGTTGCTCTGAATGTTTTCCTGGCTTTGTTTTTTTTTTGAGAGATTTTATCAGTTTTATCAGTTTTTTTTTTGTGTGTGTTTATGTTCATGTTTCAGGTGGTTTTGCTGGGGATGGATATTCTGTCAGCTCTGGTCACCAGACTGCAGGAGAGATTCAGGACGCAGGTTGGAACAGGTGAGCTGCTTCACATCTGTTTCTCTGCTCATGTAAAAAATAAATATTTAAAATAAAAATTAAATAAATAGATAAATAAATACAGTTTTTAGCCTTGCTTTTGATATTTTATGACAATTATTTACACTATTTAAACATTTATTTTATTGTATTCAAGTTTTAAAATGTCTTATTCCATCGTACTTTTATCAGATTTATCTATTTTATTTTATTTTATATTTATTTCACTAGTTTTTATTATTATTCATGTTTTGTTTTGTTTTTCACATGTGCATTAATCTTTTTTTATGCACTCTCTATATTTGTAGACCTGTTATTTGCTTCTCAGTCATCTATAAAGCACTTTTTTTTCTTTTTGTAATAATTTGCATAAAAGTTTCTACAATAATAAAGTTTGATTAATTGATTAATGTGAAAATAGAGAAAATGAAATGTAGAGAATGTAAATTACAGCAGTGAATAGAGTTGTTACAGTGACATAAAAATACAATTAACTAAAAGTTTATATTTATATATAAATATGATTAACAGTGCATTTTACGATAATAAAGGCACAATCTGTAATTTCTCATTAATTTCATATTCCTGTATTTATAGATAATTCTGAGTTTTTATGAATTTGGCACAAGTTACAAATATCTATTTCAGTGTGAATAGTTAAATTTAAATATTTTGTTACATTTCCTTACCTAAATTATATTCTTTATGTTTTTTAATGCACCTTATCTTACATAATTTCCAGTGTTTTTGATGCACACAGACACTTATCTTTATGTTTTTTACTTTGATATTATAATTTTTTGTTGTTTTTTTTTGTGCTCTGATCATGAAGAAGAAACATTTTCATCTCTGCTATAATGTTTTTATGGTTGAGATGATTGATTATTGTGGTTTATATGATCTACTTCATATCCTGTTAGTGTGTGAATGTAGTTTTCTCAATTTCTCCCCTGAGAAGTTGTTTTGTTTTTGCAGCTGCAGTGACATAAGGTTTTGTCTAAGAGTGGGAATAAGGCAACAAATACAGTCAGAATATATCAAATTGTTCAGCTTCATTTAATATCTCTGGACCAGAACAGGAAATGTTGTAAATCAGTTTTAAATTATTAAGTTTGGAACTTTATTGTCCACATGGTGGAAAATTATCTTTGGTTGCAACACATCACGTTAAAAACAATATAATACAACCAACATCATTTAAAATATGTAGAAGAAAGTAGATTTGTCTGATTTTAGGACTTTTTCACCTTATAAAATGCTTTTTGTGGTATGTAATGACACATAGGAATTACTTTTTTGTGCTTTATACATCTTGTTCTTTATATTGATGCTGCAGTAACATAAGCTGACATGTAGATCTACAGTATTTAGCAGCAATAGAATAAAATTATAGAAAGTAATTTAAATTATTCATTCATATATTTATCTAAAGATCATACAGTGAGCAGAGGAGACCCCTGTCTTTTGTATTATAGTTGTTAAAGACATGAAACTCTGCAGCTTGTCAGTAATCTGTCTCGTTTCTGTTCTCTGTTTCCGCTCAGTTCTGCCGAGTTTAATAGATCGACTCGGAGACGCCAAGGACCAAGTTCGAGACCAGGACCAAGCACTTCTACTGAAGATCATGGACCAGGCTGCAAACCCGCAGGTACACAACAACACACACATTTATACACACCAACACACACACATTTATACACACCAACACACACATTTATACACACCAACACACACATTTATACACACCAACACACACATTTATACACACCAACACACACACACACACACACACACACACACACTTAATGTTTAAGTCGGTCACAGTCAATCAGAGGACATTGCAGAAGATACTTAGTGACTCCTTAGATGAAATATGACCAGAAAACAATTTACTCCTCATGTAAATATCCTTAATGAGAGCATGTTGTAATTACTGTAGTGATTTATAGTTTTCTTTGTGTGATTGATTGTACTGACAAAGGTCACAAGTCATTGATCGGTGGGAGCTTTCCGTTTCCAACAGCCCTCTAAAACAAGCCAGTCTGTAGCGAATAAATCAAAGCCATCTGCTGTTTAATGCTTCAACTTTAGCATCTTATTTCCTCTTATCATTTGAGGAAATGTATCATGAGACTTGGCACACGTGTTAATATCTGCTTTCTATCTATCTTTGTGTGTTTCTGCCTTTTCAGTATGTTTGGGAGCGAATGATGGGAGGCTTCAAGCATAAGAACAACAGGACCAGAGAAGGACTCTGCCTCTGCCTCATCTCAACCTTGAATGTGTAAGTAATCATATAAACTACAAATGTAATGTC
The DNA here is from genome assembly GCF_914725855.1 of Thunnus albacares. Classification (NCBI taxonomy): domain Eukaryota; kingdom Metazoa; phylum Chordata; class Actinopteri; order Scombriformes; family Scombridae; genus Thunnus; species Thunnus albacares. Next base: position 18,274,550 of record NC_058129.1, read on the forward strand.
ATTTGACATGTTTTAGCTTTGTTTAAAGGGTTCTATGTTTGGAATAACTTTGATAAAAGCAGTTATTTTAGGTTTTAAGATGATAAACATAAGGCCAGTGGATTTTAGAGCTGTAGATATGAGGGGTAAATGGGAATATACTGAAAATATAACACAAGTTTGTACAGAAATCAGGTTTAGGACAAGTAAATGTGGTTATAATGATTATTTTCATTGTAAGGATTCATTGTTTCGTTTATAAAATATCAGAAAATAATAAAAAATGCCCTTTAAAATATTACATAATGCAATTTTACATCCTTAAATTATTGTTTAGTACAAAAAAAAAAGCATCAAATCTTCACATTTGAACGTCGTGTCATGTTGGAATCGTCATCTTGTGTTTTTCAGGTTTGGATCTCAGAGTCTGACGCTCAGTAAAATTGTCCCTCACATCTGTAACCTGCTCGGAGATCCAACGAGTCAGGTACGACCCGCTGCCTCCCACCTGCACACAAACACCCGAAGCTTCAATCAGTGTAGAAAATACAGAAACAGTCGTTCTGTCCTTTAATGAAGCATCAGGCCCCCACTTGATTGGAAGTTGTCACCTCTCCTACCAGTAAGAACGAACCAAAATCACATCCAGTTTAATTTAAACTGAGAAAGCAAAGAATTTCACACTGAGAGTAGACTACATGGACACCTGAGCATTGCAGCAGTATGTAGGAAAACCATGAGACTTGATGTGTTATTTTAACAGCTTCTACTTAGTTCTAGTTCATCCCGAAGGTGTTGGATGGGGTTGAGGTCGAGTTTGTCCAAAACAAACTGGGAAAAATATTTCTTTATGAAGCTGCTTTTGTCCGCGGAGAGAGATTGTGATGTTGAAACAGGAAAAGGCACAAACACAAAGTGTTGACACAAAGTTAGAAATACACTATTGTCTAAAATACCATTGTGTGTCGTAGCATTAAGATTTCCCCTCATTGGAACCACGAGGCCTAGTTCAAACCAAGAAAAACAGACTCTGGAGGGTCCACATACTTTTGGCCATATAGTGCTTATTATTGGTCTTGGGCTGCCATCTGCTGGTGAAATTACAGCACTGCAGCTCAGCAGGACTGATCAGACCACTAACCAAGATCTCTGTGTTTTTCTAAATCTTCCTTTTACACTCAAACCTTCATCGTGCATGTTGATATATTTTGGTAGAGCAAACATTCAGCTGTTGTCGGACCATATTAGCCTTTGCAGCGATCAAACCTGTGACCCTGCAGCCCACCGGACCCCTCGTCTCCCAGCTGTGCCCTGCCTCTGAGTTTGTTGTCCCCTGATAGGCTGCAGAGAGGTCTATCATCACCGGAATCATTACTTCCTCCTGAGGACAGGAAGCCGTGCCCATGAACTTCCCTTCCTGAAACCAAACATGCTCGCACATGCTCACTCAGGCACTTGTCTGCTAGCGCGTTACGAACCATCACCAGCTTTAAAGCTCATATTCTCTGCTCAAAACAATTACAAAATGTTTCTTATTAGCAGAAAGTAGAGACCAGGAGGTAATTCTCCAGTGTCACAAGTGAGCTTCCTCCCAAATTAATAAGTAAAAACAATAAAAAAAACCACAATATGTTAAATTAAAAATACAAATGAAATAAAACTGGAAAATAGCAGGCACATAAAATGAATGCTGCACAGTACCTGTATGTTAATATAACTGATAAATATATATTATATTTTCTTTCTTTTGTGGACTCGCAGGTGCGTGACGGCGCCATGAACTGCCTCGTAGAGATCTACCGCCATGTTGGAGAGCGAGTGAGAATGGACCTCGGGAAGAAGGGCCTGCCTCAGTCACGGTGCGTTCAAACACACTCTGTCATCCGTTGTAGGGGAATAACTGTTTTATTAAGTGCAGGGTGTCATTTTTTGATTAATCATCCAAAGTGACATTGACCAGAAATCCAGAGATTCAGTTTATAATGATACAAAACAAAGAAAAACAGCAAATTTCCATATTTGAGAAGCTGGAACCAGAAAATGTATAATATTTCTTGCTTTATAAATGACTTAAATTACTAATTGATATCAAAATTGTCAGCTGAGTAATCATCTAATGGTGCTGTGCTGAATGTCGTCACATCAGGAGACGACTCAAAGTTGTTTTCAGCCTTTGTGTCTGAACAAAAACATTGTTTTATATTTTGTTTAGCTCATAAACTATCACACTGAAGTAGGTATTTTAACATCACCACCATTTTAATTTCAAACTTACATATTATTCTTTTTTAACAACATAATTAAAGTAGAAACACTCCTCAAAACGATGCCAAAGTCAACAAATGTCACCTGTAGCTGGTGCTTACGTAGACATTGTGATTATTAGTGTTTGGCCTCACAGTCGGCCATTTCCTGTGTATTTTTGGATGCAGACGCTCTGGATGATAAGATGTTACTTTGGCCTATTTATCTGCTCTCTGGAGAGTCTGAAATGAGCCAGTTTTGTGTTTTTTTAATTTTTTTTATTTCAGAGGATCGGCTGCAGGCCCGAAGGCAGCAGAGCTTTTTCTTTCTCACCGTCACAACATCAGCTAGTGCTAATTCTCTTCTTCCTCTCCTCTTTTTTTTTTCCAGGTTAAACGTCATCTTCAGTAAATTTGACGAAGTTCAAAGGTCGGGGAACATGGTCCTGTCACCTGTGTCAGGTAAGACCACCTCTACCTGTTTTAAGCCCATAAAGGTTCTGATAGACGGTTTGTTTGGACTGTATTGTTCTCATGGCAGCATTGTGTCTGTTTTTGTATAGTTTTGTATAGTTCGTTGTTGATAATAGCCTGCAGACACCAACATGTGACTGCCAACACCCTTCCAAACTGCATACACGTGTGTTTTTTTCCTGTAAACCTACTAGACTTCACTGTAAACCAAACATAAAAGTAGGATTATGTAAATTAATCGTCCTGTCCAGCTTCTGCTCCACTAATCTCTTTGTCTTTCTGAACAAATAAAACATGTTCCTGGAGTTTATTTTCCATATTTAGAAGTTAATTTGATGGTTTCTGTCCCCATAGTATTCATAAATACTAATCTCTGCTGTCTACAAACTTCTACAAGTCCTGCTGTTATTACTAACTTGTCTGAACTGACCACAGACGCTCGACTGGCTGATGGTCTGTGGGCTTATAGGATTTTTAGTTCCTACTTCTGGAGCAAAAACTTGAAGTTCTGGTTTCACTGAAGCTTTCTACAGGAACAGAAAACAAGTCATTTGATTTATGTAGCTTGTTAATTGCTAAATAATCGTTAATTTATTGTTATTTCAGTTGGTCCCGGGGTTCAAGATAAAGGCTGTACACCTAAATATCAAAGAATGTGAGGCATAGCAATGTGGCACAGTGAGCCTGTTTCAGCTGGGAAGCCCTTCTCTTGGTTTCCACAGGTCTCAGTGGGGTGTGTTCGCTTGTCTTTCAGTCACAGTGCAACCTGAACCTGTTTCTTTGTGCTCTGGGAGGCGAGTAGCTTTCAGCTCTTCACTGCAGGAAAAGTGACCCCGCAGAATCGGGACAGTAAAGCTGCTTCACTCTCAGTAATTTCAGTGTTTACATCAGTTTCTATTGGATGCTATCCTGCAGATATTGACAGTGTGGGAGGTTAGTTGTAGTAGACTGTGCACAAAGTGAATTAGTTTTTCTGTGTGATTCAGCTCTGAAACCTGGGCTACGTGACGTCTGACTGGTCTTTTAGTATTTTGAACTTATTGTCTGCCAGGCTGAAGCTGACAGGTCTTCATCACTGTGATCACAAGGCTCAGCTTTCATCTTTCAGGGCCCCCCAGCTTAAAAAAAAACAAAAACAAGACCACCTTTCTCTGGGGAAACAGCCTGAGTTTGTCCCTGAAGGAAGCTTAACCAGGCCTCCCCTGCAGTATCAGAAACATCTTGTTGTTTTTATAAAATAAAAGAGTTGCACTGTCACAAATCCTGCATGTCCTGTAGCTTCAGCTCTTACATTAATATTAGCTTAGCAGCAGACTTCATGACAGCTCTGATAGTGCAGTAAATGAGTGCTTGCAAGTCATGTGACCTGATTGTCGATGGGGATTGGGCGAGATGTGTCATCTAAGAAAGATGATTAACAACATTTTCCACAGTGTGTTTATCACTCAGCCTTTAAAAAAGAAAGACAAAGAAAAAGTTCAGTTGTGACTTGAAAGAGAATGTGAATGTCTGTGAATGTCACCTGAGCGGATGAGTGGGAAGCGTCACATTGACCTGGAAAACAGGGGAAAATGAGATGGAACAATTGATAGAAACGGACCAGAACGAGCTGATAATCATTCAGAAGAGAGCATGAGAAACTGAAACCTGACACACTGAGATACAGAGAGAGAATGAGGAGCTGAGATATGAAAAGAAAGGAAGGAAGAGACTAAAAAAGACTAAAAGGAGAGAGATGTAACTGATGAAAAACAGGAAAAAAAAAAAAAACAGACTTGAAGCTCTTAACTTCAGCAGCCCTGGGCTCTTATTTTGGAGGAGTGGTGTCAGCTGTCGTCCCTACAGTCACAAGACCAGGTTGGAGGGGAAAGGGAGGAGGCAGGGCGGCAGTGCATCAGCTGTGTCTGTGTCAGGACGGCACTGTTTCTCCTCTGCAGGAAAAAGGTATCGTCTCCCAAAGTCAAGCTGCAGGTAAATTTCTCACAAGACTTTTAAATAATCTGCGATCTGCAAGGTTCATGGAGAATATTTAGCCGTTTGTTTTGTGTTATTGGTGCAAGAGCTGGTTGTTACCTGCGTCTGTCAGGATCTGTGTGCTCATATAAGCCTTGATAATTGCACTCTGATCATAATTGGGAACTGAATGCCACAAGTAACTGAAGCTCAGTGATGCGAGTAATCCTGCTGTTCAGCTCTGCTCTCGCCTGTAGCCTCGACGTGCACGATTACCGCTGAAGTGATAAGCCCAATTATTTAGGTAGGAAATTGTTGTTGTAATTCGAGGAACAAAGTTTGAGGAATGCTACGTTGTCAACGTGCCGGCTGGTATTCTTTATTGTTTACTGTCATGATAGATGATAGAATGTGCAGCTTTACTTTGTTTATAGTCACATCAGTTTCATAAAGACAGATTACAGATTAAGCCAGGTTTACTTCAGTAAATTATCATGAAACTTGCTCTGACAGACTATCCTGGTCCTGGTCCAGGTTGTTTTCAGACAGGTTCCTCAATAGCCTCAGTGTTAGTTAAAGGGAAACGGCAACCAAACATGCTGTTAGCTGCAGTTCAGGGCAGCTGATTCATCTGCTATTATTATTTTGATGAATCAGTTATTCATTTAGTTTGTGAAATGTTGGTTCAGTTTGCTTGTTTTGTCTTGACTCTGAATCCAAAACCTTCAGATATTCAATTTACTGTCATATACGACTAAAAAAACTGCAGAAAGTCACATTTGAGAAGCTGAAACCATAAAATGTTGACCAGTTTTGTTTGGAAAAATGACTGAAACGATTAATCATTTATCAGAATAGTTACTGATTATTTTTCTGTTGATCAACAAATTGATTAATCATTGCAACTCGACTGCAGTGACTTAAAACGTAGAGCTCAGACAGTTGTCAGTTGTAAATATCTGCCTCCAGTGAACTAGAGAGAGTTTGGCCTGTTTGAGCGCTTTGATTGAATCAGAATTAAATTATAGGTTTTAATCATGGCTGCAGTCTTCCAGTGAAAGCTGCATTTTCACCATGCAAATGAAATTACTTATTTAAAACTGTTTAATGGTTTAATATCATGTTAAATCTAATACATCTGGTTAATTGAGTTACAGAAGTTAAAAGGAAAATCCACAAGAAGGTGACAACACAAGACACTTAGCAGCTTTATTTCTGAGCTTTTAGCTGCATCTTGACAGTCTTTATCTGTGAGTGTATTAGATGGTTCAGTTGTCATCATGTGACCTACAGTAAGTGTGTAACCTGGAGGCAGAAGGGTAGAGATCAAAGCTCTAGAAAAGACAAGTAAGTCAAACTCCTCTTCACAACCTCCAGAATGAACTTTGACCCTCACATTTGCTTTTATTTTATGAATATATCATATCTTGTCAGTGATCTTAGATGAATGCAGCTCTCTGGGTTTTGATAAACAGTGACCTGGCTGTGTGACGCACTCGGCCTCAGGAGGTCCTGCAGGGAGGTGCTGAGAGACGAGGGCAGGTACTCGCTGCCAGCAGGACTTAGGTTGCACAGTGGGAAACATCCTGAATAATGAACGCTGTGCAGAGACAGAAAGAGACGACATGATGCAGCAGAGAGATACACAGAGTAGAAAGACCGTCTAAAGAGCATTAATGAGAGGCTACAAAGCACTGAAGTAAAACTGAAATACTCCTGCACAACGTCTCTCTTGCTGCTGGTTAATTCATAACATTTTTGACAATGATCTGAACTGAATGAACATCATTATATATATATATATGCTGACGATCAGATACTGTATATTTGTGATAAAGATATAAACCTAATGAAGGTATGTGAGTGTGTGGGAGTTTTCTAGCCTCTAAAGCACCTGTCAGTCATTGAAGTGTGCAAAGATATAGTTTGTTCAGGCGCTTTAGCATCAATCTATTATGTTTGGTCTATGAAACGTTGGAAAATGGCGAAACTTAACATACTTTAATTGCAAACCTGCATGTTGATGGTTTCGCTTTTCGTGGTAGCAAATGTTTCGAGGCCCAGTGTGTGACCCGCCACAACTGATCCACAATGACAAAGATAAACAAAAAGACGCCCCACTAAACAACAGGAAAACCCCTCTCCACAGAAACTGGAGGATACCAAACAGGAAAACGTTTCCTCCCAACAGGAACTCGTCTAGAAGACCCTCTTCAAATGTGCTTTCAATGGAAGTGATGGAGGACAAAATCCACAGTGTGTCCACACAGTCATTTAAAAGTTGATGTGAAGCTTATATTCAGCTTCAGCAGTCTGAGTTAGTCATATCAAGTGGATATCTGACACATTTACAGTCTTTTTAGCATCAAATTCCCTCTTTGTGTTTCCCTGTTGAGCTACAGGTGGAAGTATAGTAACAAAAAGAGGAACTTTGGCACTTAAAGGACTGTAACATTGAAAGATATCTACTTGATTTGACTCATTTGGATGCTGAAGCTTCATATTAGCTTCAGATAAACTTTTAAATACATTTTTGTACATTTTGTCCTCCATGGCCTCCATTGTAAGGTCATTATGAAGGGATCTTCTAATGGTCAGTATGAACAGGAGGAATGATTACAGCAAGAAAAACATGTTTCGCTGTTGTTCCAAGACGACTTAAGAGAATCTGTGACAAACGTCTTGCTGTGAAACTTTATTTGTACTTTCAATTGTCACCCATCTAGATATATAAATATCTTGGAAGTCTTGAGCTTGTGAGGATCAGGTGATAGTTTATAGGCGTCTTTTTGTCCAGCTACTGGAAGAAATTCCAGTTTAGAGCTGCTATATGAAGATTAATCAATTAGCAGCAGTTATCTTGATAATCGATTAATTGTTTCAAGTAAAAATGTCAAACATCCTCTCGTTCCAGCTTCTCAAATGAGAATTTGCTGCTTTTCTTGGTCTTACATTACAGAAAATGGGATATTTTCGGATTACAGAAGAAATCAGATCAAACAGATAAATCTGTAAAGAAAATAAATGTTCATTGTATCCTGAGCCAACTATCTGTACTCTTTGTTGCTTTTTCTTAACACATCATCCATCTGTAACTCCAGACTCTCACTTGCGCAACATACATAGATGTTAATCTGGTGAGAAAGTTGTGAAAGATGCCTGATGATTTTGTGGGAACATCCCTCCCACTGTTGTTCCAGCTGGTTGTGATATACAGCAGACCGGCAGGGGTGTTTCCCACCTCATTCATTCATTCATTCAGCAATGAAAAGGCTGAAAATCACCTCATTTCCACAGGTTGTCGTTTACATTTGAGCTAGGGCAGCGTGATTATTAGTGGTGATTATTAATCTGTATGTTTAGGGTGGCAGAAAGTGAGTAAAATATGTGTTTAATCCCTGTGAGTAGGAAATGAGTATAAACCACATGTTGAATGATAGTAAACAAGAGCTGCAGGTAAAGTCTATAGAAACTCATTTACCTGCTGTGAGTCCGTGGTGGGAATCTGAGCGGCTCTCCCACGCCTCCCAGTTTCTTCCCGGATCAGTGATGCAACACTGTGCTGCTAAACGCCTCACCTCTCCCCCCGGTCATTTTGTGAATTTGCATTGGGGAGATCAGCTGTCACACTCCATCAGGCTCCGAGCTCCCAAAGACTTTGAGACCCTGCCAGGTGGAAAACTTGTGACTTGGCATCCAGAGGAAGTGCACAATTAGTCAGTTATTTTGTTAGAATTTGCAGGAAAAGTCTTTTAAAAAAAAAGCACTGAATTCAGTTCCCTAAAAGAAAGGCGATAGAAGGTTTAAAAAGTCTTATATTTAATTTACAAAGCTCTTGAATATCGTCTCGTTCCTGCTGTAGACACATCTATAAACTAAAGCTGCAACGATTAATTGATTAATTATTAGATTAGTTGATATTAATTCTCTGGTTCCTGCTTCTCAAATGTGAATATTTTCTGGTGTCTTTAGTCCTTTATCACAGTAAATGAATATCTTTGGTTGGTGGACAAAAGAAGACGTTTTCTAGCCTAGCTAGCTTATAGCTTTACTTTCTCTTTCAGTAATCTGCAGTAAATATACTTTGTCCCAGAAACTCTTCATCTTGAAAAAAATATCTTGATGACTGTGGACCCGGGGCTTTATATGTGCTGCCAGTTTGTATCCAGCTCTGCATGTCCTGTTTTCTCCTCATGGATACAATCATCAGATCAAATCATTGTAGCTTTTATGTCTGACATTCAGCATGAACGTCCAGTCGGCTGGGAACTAGTGACCTTTTTTCTCATGAAAGGTTAAAAGCAGTGACTCTGTCTGTTCAGAGCTGCTGTATCTGCTTCTGCTGGACATGAAGGTACATTTAAAAATCAAACGTAGCCGACTGACTGTCTCTTCTACAATGAATGTAACACTTGCAGGAAGCTCATACGCAACAAATATTGATGACAATAAATATTTTTCTTATTTTTGCCTCGTTCCAGACCTCTGAATGGCTACCCAGAGTACTTGGGTCTGTGGATCGGTCCACCATTTGTCTAGACTGAAATATACATAACTATTCAGTGGATTGGCACAAAATTTTGTGCAGATATTCTTGGTTCACAGATGATGAATCCCACTGACTTTGGTGATGTTCTGAGTTTTCTTCGAGCGCCACCAGGAGGTTGATTTTTTTAGTTTTGAATGACATATTTTGACAGCTGTCGGAGGGATTGTCATGAAATTTGGTGCAAACATTTATTGTCCCCAGAGGATTAATTATAATAAGTTAGAGCCATCATCAGGTCAGTTGGTTGGTCATGTTACCATTTGGCTAGCACAGCCATAAACTCTTTTATCAAAGAATTGAACAACTTAGTGGCATGAAGAGTAGCAGGAGATGGACCCAAACGCAGGACGCAGCAGATACTAAAGTATAACTCTCTAATCTAGATAAATGCAGGAAGAGCAAAGACTGAACTGAAAACAGGACTTAAAACAAACTGGACCAATGAGGGAATGGGGAGCAGGTGACTTAACAGAACAGGAAAGGAGCTGATTGGCTGTGGGGGGGGGGGGCATTTGGAGAAGATCAGGGCTAACGAGGCTGTGAAGGCAGTTGTGGAGGGAAAAAGCAGCACAGGAACACAAGAGGAAAAACACAGTAAACAAAACAAAGGGAGCTCTGATTCCTCACTGCACATGCTTACATAAACAAGAGTAATCTCATATACACAAAAGCATTTTCTTATGTACAGCTGAAAGTAGCCGGAATAAACTCATAATTCCTGAGTAAACACATAAGTAAACACATACTCCCATTAACACACTGGCTAGAAAGGCAAAACAGTCTCTTAGTGGTGACTTGAAGCCTGATTGTCTGCACAGGACTGATGTTTCTGAACCAGGAGTCTCTTAAACTCAGAGAGACAGATGGAGAGATGGGACAGGAAGTACAGGTGAAGGGATTAAGGTGATTACAGAGAAGTCTGAGGGCATCTGGTGGACTGGTGGAGAATGGCAGGTGCAGAGCGGTGAGCAGGTAGGCCGGTAGTGAGCGTGGCTGTAGAGGAGTCTTGGCAGGCAGGCAGATGACTGGCAGGAACACGAGGAAGAGTTGTGGAGCACGGAGAGACGCACGGTTACAACAGCAATTATAGTTGAAGAGTAAAAACACGCTGGAAAGTTGGCCTGAGCTTCCTACTACCACTATGAATGATGGAACGATGTGGAGGAGGGAGTAGTCACGCCCACAGAAACACAAGAACACACAAAGAGAGACAGACAGGGAGTAACTAACAGACACAATTAAAGCTGTTTTATCATTATATTCGTATTAAAGGGAGGGTGGTGACAGATGGGGAAGATCTGACTGATCAGAGGATCTGAGGATGAACTCAGGAGGTCAGAGATGAAGGCTGGTGCTATAGGACATGGCTGTCTCTATAAAAGATAAAAACCTCCGTCTCAGTCTTGTTTTGGTACGTAGGATACATCAGAGAAAATCTTAATATTCATATTTTCGTCCTGCTGTGATAAAAACACTCACACAGACAGACTGGGGCTGCATAAAGAGCCAGTATACGATTAATAAGCAGTTGTTAACTGTAAATCATGCAAATATATTCAAGTAGAGCCCCAGAATTTAAATATAGAGCTGGACCTGTCCCCTTTAACGCTGATGGAGGACCAGCTTCCTCTGGAGAGGTGTCTCTCCGTCCCCCCCACCCCCCCCCCCTCCTGAGTCATGATGACACTGTAGCTGTCCCTCATCTCTGACTCCACCTCCAGACTGGGGTTTGTCCCCTGATCGACCCCTCCCTTCTCCTCCCATTGGTCCACTCCTCCTCCTCCTCTCCTTCATCACTTCTCTCCATCCTGGTCCTGGGAGTGTGCGCGTGTTTGCCGAAGCGAACCAGAGAGGACAGCGTGCATGCGTGCGTGTGTGTGTGGACGAAGATAGAGAGGAAGATTATATCGAAGCACATGCTCCCTGACAGGGGAGGGGGGAGGCTAGCCTTCAACTCCCCTCCTTCCTCCCCTCTTTTCCCTCCTCAGCTGGGGGAAAAAGATGTGAGGAGCACAGAGGACCGGAGGACCACCTGACCGTCTGTCTGCCGGCATGCTGAGGAAACTGGTCTGCAGGCGGATCTGCTCCTGTAAGCTGCTGCTGCTGCTGCTGATTGAACGCAGCTTCTAGAAGAGAGAAATAGTGGAGGTTGTAATCAGTGATGAATGCAGGCGACAGGAGATGAATGGCAGGAGAGGAGGAGGAGGAGGAGGAGGGAGGAGGAGGTAGTGGGGAGTGCCTGGTGTGACGACGGCTGTAAATCCAGCTGAAATGTGTCTGCGGTGTCTTGAATGCACTGTAAACACAGCAGGATGATATCCTGGCCTGCTCGCAGCTGATTTGTTGCGTGCACAATGGACAGGACGTGATGCAGCCTTGTTGTCTGTCTCTGAGCAAAGTTAAGGTCAGGAAGCAGGAGAAACAGGACCGAGTCTGTCCGCCGTGGAATCTGGGAGAAATCCAGATTTAATCTGATGTTATGTCGTCCTTTTGTGTTTTGTTTTCGTGACAAAAAAAAAAAGCACCGTAGAATGAACTTTTCCTGCTGATTTTGTTTTTGGATGTGAGAGGAAAGACGAGATGACACGCTGGTGTGTGAAAAGCAGGGCTATCAAGGTTAAATTTATCCTGGAAAGCTTCCTTTTGTAGCCTGTTCTGGCTCAGTTGATTAGTTTTTGACACTGTTATGTCGTTATTATATTAAAGTTTGTCTTGTAGATTATGTTTCTGATGCATTTTGAATTGTGTTTTTCATGCTGAAGGGCATATATGTACAGCTACATGTGTACTTGTACTGCAGTCTGGTTCAAAGCCATTCAATATTCTGTTATAATTAAAATAATATGCAGGTATTTTTTATTTTGCTGAATGCTCTAAAAAGTGCTTGTTCACTAGCTTGTTGAGCTTAATGTGTGAACTCTGAACAGTAGTCAAAGGTTTGTTCACATGGAGAGGAGGCGTCTTCATTCTGCTACATGTCAAGATTTAAAGCTTTGCTCAAACTGTAAAACACTTTTTGAGATTTTATTTACTCCAGTATGGAGCTGCAACGATTAGTCAATTAACAGATTAGTTGCCAACTATTTGATTAATCATTTGGGGTCATTCTTTAAGGAAAAAAAGTCCAAACTCTCTGTTTTAAGCTTCTTAAATGTGAACATTTTCTGGTTTCTTTAGTCCTGTATGACAGTCAACTGAAGATCTTTGGGTTGTGGACTGTTGATCAGGAGAAAAATAGACATTTGAGGTTGAATTTCTGGGCTTTGGGTAACAGTGATCGTCATTTTTGCACCATTTTCTAACATTTTTTGGACCAAACAACTAATTGATTTATGGAGAAGATAATTGTTAGCTGCAGCTCTACTCCAGTGAGAAAATTCACTGTTGTCAGTCTTTTTTTTCCAGTTATGATTCAGTTATGTTATAGGGACTAATTTCAAGTCGTCATTATGTCACAAAATGTTGATCAATGCTGTAATACTTTGACATTTTTGGAAATACACTTCATGAGAAGATTAATACCTCTCTCATGTGTGTACAGTACGATAAATATGAAGCTACAGCCAGCAGTCGGTTAGCTTAGCTTAGCACAAACACTGGAAATGGAGGGAAACAGCTAGCCTGGCTCTGTCCTAAGGTGACAACAATCTACCTACCAGCATCTCTAAAGCTCACAAACTAATGTGACGGGCCGTCTTACTCTGCCTGCTTGTTTGTTTTACTCTACTCCCTTTTTGCAGATACTGGGAGTCAGCTAGCAGGTGGAGCTGGGAGGTACCTGCCCCTCTGGGAGTCTGGCTCTCTCTCAGCCTTCTTCTTTTGTTTGGTTTGTTGCACCGTCCATGTTGTCTAATCTGTACAAGACAGAAAGTGTAAAAACAACATGTTGTGGTCGTACCAGCAGTTATGTGCTGGGTTATTTCTTTCTGGGGTCACTGGAGACTCTTAAGTTAATGTGTATTTCCAAAAATGTCAGAACTGTTCTTGCAGATAAACGTTACAGTGAGAAGTCAAACATCCATTTGCTAACCTCACTAGCATTATCAACATTTCTTATGGTTGTAAAGTCAGCATTAAATTCTATTTATTACTGAAACACACAAAGCAAGTGTTGTGTTAGTAGGAACAGTAGCTTGATCAATCAATGTGCTGGTAAATAATAATAAACAAGGCAATATTATTATGGTGATGCTGGCTAAAATCATATCATCCACAACTAGTGGACTACTGCTCACAGCGCCAGCTAGTGGTTTTAGTCAACTGCTCGATAACGTGGACACACATCAGATCAATAAATAGCAGAGAGATGCTGAGACGCCACTTTAACACTGCTGCTACTGAGCAGCGGGTTCAGCTAATGATCATTTAATTTTGACTAAATAAATAATAATAATAATAATAATAATTTTAGTTCAGTCTAAGTTTGACTTGACTTTTATTTCCTTGTATAACGTGAAGCTTTTATATTGATTTTAGCGTCACAGTAATGATCTGATAGTGATAGCGCTCTCAGCTAACCTGTGAAGATAAAGTCCATTGATCCTAAAAGAGATATTGGGTCAGTGAAACACAGCAGGATCCATTTCAACTCTGCAAATATAAATCTGATTCATTTCTATTATCAATAGATTCAAATATTTTTGAACAACAGCAGCAGAGATTTTCTTCTCTCGAGCTAACATGCTCTCCACCACCCTGCTTCTCTCCTCCTGTCACGTTGTGTTGCTGTTAACATGTTAAACTTTAGGTGACAGGGGTTTACACACACACACACACACACACACACACACACACACACACACACACAGTGACCTTGTGTTGATATTGAGAGGTGTTGCACCGCGCTTTGTTCCTGCATGAAGGAAAAACTGCAACCATGACTGATGTGTTGGCTTTGTGCCCTGCTGCTATGTTTGTGTGTGTGTGTGTCTGTGTGTGTGTATGTGTGTGTGTGTGCACGTGTGTGTGTGTGTGTGTGTGTGTGCACGTGTGTGTGTGTGTGTGTGTGTGTGTGTAAACTTTGAATAATGAAAGAGGATTGATTGCTAGCGGGGCAGATTTCTGTGCTGAGGGGGAGTCACGTGGCGTTTGGGCGTCCACCGCAGGGCTGCACCTCTACCAGCTGTTGACAGGAAAGAAAACCTCTTGATGACCTTATTTACCTCTTTTTGTTGTTGTTGTTGTTATTGTTTATTTACGGAGCACTTCTGTTGCAGCATCACACCTGCAACTGCACTAAAACCTTAAAAAAAAGATAATGTTACAGTACAGCATGTCTGATAGTTGTCTTTTATGACAACATTGTTATTATATAATATATATATATAAAATATATATTGTTGAATCAGACGTCATTCTTCTGGTATTTATGTTGAAGGAATTTGTTTTAGTGCAACATGAAGAAATAAGATACCAATAAAAAACAAAAATAAGATATGAGAGCTGAAGAAGAAGAAGAGTGTAATAAAACAATTATAAATACTTATAAATGTTATATAATAACATACAAATACACAAAAACAATATATACAGCTCATTTAACTGAGGAAGACTGTATCACAGTGTGACTCTTCAACTTAAATCTAAGGCTGCAACTAACAACTGTTGTCATTATTATTTACTATAATGATGATGTTTTTGATTAATTTTATTCCTTAGTCTCTAAAATATCAATACAATTTCTCCATATTTGTTATTTTTGTTTATTTTTGTCAAATCTTCACATTTAAGAAGCTGCAAACAGACAGTCTTTGGTGTTTTTTGCTTGATAAATGGTTTCAATTAATCAATAATCAGAATTGTTGCTGAGTTATTTACAGTTATATCTTGTTAGAATCCTTATTTAGCTCGATATAAGCAGTGGAAGATGCATAAAATCATCAGTGAGACTTTATGAAGAAGCAACACTAAGCACAGGCTTTAAAATTAGATTTTATGAGGTTGTTTATCCCTTTTTTTTTGTGTGTGTGTTGATCAGGACAAACTGCAGCCACAGTCTGTCTTCGTTATTGCACACTGTGTCCTTAAAATGTGTATTTTCTCCTCCTGCAGCGGCTCTGGGCTCCTCAGTGGGGACACTGGACTAATTGTTAGCTTGTTATGTTGGTGATGTAGGAATGTGAGTTATGTCCTCTGGGTCGGTGTCAGCTGAACGTCAGCTAAAAGTTAAAATGCAGAAATGTCAAGAGTCCGCCCGCCTGCCCGCTCGCTGCCTGCTGCCACATTGCTGGGATGCTCGGCGGTGGCGTTTCTCTTTGTCCTGCTGGTTTTGAATTTACTGAAGACTCTGTTGTTTAGTCACGTGACCAGAGCCCTCCTCTCTGCTCTTCCTCCTCCAGATAAAAACTTTGAGGACGATGACTCGGTGGACGGCGGCCGCTCCTCGTCCTCGTCCAAAGGAGCCTCGCAGTCCGGGAGGAAGGCGGTGAGCATGGGATCATTCCGACGTCCGGCCTCCGCCTCCAGCACCAAGTCTGCAGGTCAGAGACGACGTCCGCTAACTGACAAATGTCAAGACCAGATTGTCACATACAGTCTGCACAGTCTGACTTTCCTCCCACTGTTGTTGTGCAAAGTTTGATCTTCATCAGGCACAAACATTTCCGCAAGCAGCACATTATATGAATCAGAACAAGACAGATTTAAAAGCTGCTGACTGCAACACAAATACACACAAATAAATACAATGAGAATGAATAAATCAATCCTTCTCCACCAAATATAATGCAGTAAAATAATAAATAATAATAATAATAAAAGATAAAAGAAAGACAAAGGAAAATTTAGTTTAATTTATTTTTTTACCTTAAAATAATTAAAATGATTACTTTTTTGTTTTTTGTTTATTTTATTTTGAATATAATTTTCCTTCCTTATTCTTTATAACTATTATAAATTTTTATTATATTTTTCATTTTTCCTTCCTTCTTTCTTATCATTTTCTTTACTTTTTTGTTATTATTCTTTTCATTTCATCGTTTATTTTCATTATGTTGCGTTTAACTTAATTATCCAATGATTACAGTTGACTCAGGTTGTAGCTTAATGGTTTTTACACTTGTTGCTTATTGTTATTGTTTTGAGATATTCATATATAGTGATTATTATGCTGGTGAAAATGTAAAAAAAACATTTAAATTCTTGCAACATATAATGATAAAATGATCCATCAGCTCAGTTTGATTAAAAGACTTTATGAAGATCATCAAGTCATTCTTTCTGATTCGAACCAATGGCAGCTGATTTTCTATCCAACGCTCATTGAAGGCGGTTCAGGTCACATGATACCATCATCATCATCATCATCATCAGCGTTACCAGTTCAAAGCAACATGTTGAGATTCTTCACATAGTTGACATACAGAAGTTTGAAGTCTTTAATCATAAATCATAAATGAAACAAGGGAACTATTTCAGTCGACTCTGCTGCTTCCTTATCGGCGTTTTTCACACTTAACACGCACGTGCTCCGTGAACGATACGGAAACGCCGGGATGCAAAAAAACTCCAGGAGGACGTTCACGAAATGAAGAAAATATCTTGTGTTTTGAATGCAAATCAGAGTTTCCTTTACATCATATATTGATTTTCTACTTTCACACAAACACATGACAAGAAGAAGAAGAGGAGGAGAAGTGTATATATATATATATATATCTATATATATATATATATATATGTGCTTTTCATTAAGCTGACGTGGCTCCTCACTTCCCTCATGTCTGCTCCTCCCAGCGAGGATACGAGAGAGAGAGATGTGAGGATGGAGGAGTTTAATTAATCAAACAGGACGACAACTACTCATGATGCACAGCACCTCAACTGTCAAATATGTAGAAATCAGCTCTCAGTATATTATGTAGAAATTATTAAGTGACAGTTTAAAGTCTAAACTTAAAATTCATGTACAATGAATTAACACTTTAAACTTGTTACTTAATAATTTCTACATATTGACAGCTGGAAGGAAAACAGCTGATAACATTTTATCCAGTGTTTGATTATTTGATTATAGATCTACAGCAGCGTCTGGCTTAAACAAAACACAAATAGACGATTTAAACCTGTTAATTACTGAAAGAACAGAACCGACGTTAACGAGCAATAAAAACAGCTGCAGAATAGATTGTAGGAAACGCTGCAAATGTTTACTTTGATTCAAAAACACAAAGAATTTGCTTTGCTTTCTCAGACTAAACACATTTTTATTAAATCTGAGTTTTATTTTTTGCACAAATTCTACCAATAACATAAAATGAATCTGCAGAAAAAATGCTCATAAATGACTTCTACCTAATAAATATTTCTGGTTTTCTGAGTTTCTCAGATATTACTTTGGGTATTTTGTGAGTTTTGGACTGTTGGTCGGGGGAAAAGAAGCAGTTTTTCACATTCACATCATACAGAGACATTATAAAGACCATTTTATGACATTTAACAGACAAGCAATTGATGGAATAACTGAGGAAACAACAGGTGTGGATGTCATGCATTCTTAAGAGGTTTTGAAACGTATTTGGTCCTGCTGTTGTCTGCAGGGAGGGATGGGTCCAGTGCTGGAGCTGTGGATGAGGAAGACTTCATCCAAGCCTTTGAGGATGTTCCTACTGTGCAGGTATGAAGTCCTGTTAAATCCTGTTTTACACATATAATCTGTCATTTGTAAGAGTCTGTGTACAACATTAAACCTACTTAAACCTGTTTCTTGAAGATATTATGCTTGTCACAATGTGTTTGGTGTGAGAACAGTTTAATCCTTCATTCCTGTCTTCGCTGTGACAGATCTACTCTAACAGGGAGGTGGAGGAGGCCATGACCAAGATACGAGACGTGCTGTCAGACGACAAGCGGGACTGGGAGCTCAGAGTGGCAGCTGTAAGACATCCCGACCTCTCCGTCACCGTCGTCTCTGTTAGCCTCGTTAGCTTTTAGTTAGCGACGTGTCATCTCTTGTTTCGTTCTTCCAGCTGAAGAAGGTGCGTTCGCTGCTCCTCGCCGGCGCGGCGGAGTTTGACGGGTTTCCGCAGCAGCTGCGGCTCATGGAGGCGTCGTTCAAACTGTCGGCCAAGGACCTTCGCTCCCAGGTGGTGAGAGAGGCCTGCATCACTCTGGGGTGAGACGCTCGACGCTCAGCTCGCTGCCACATATTGATTGATTGATATCAGTTGTATTTGTGCGTCCAGTTCATAGTTTTTTTTATTGCTGGTGTAGTTAAACAGACCCGTCTGCTCTTCTCTCCCGTCTCCAGCCACCTGTCGTCGCTGCTCGGCAGTCGCTTCGACCACGCGGCAGAGGCCACCATGCCCATCCTCCTCAACCTGGTCCCCAACAGTGCCAAAGTCATGGCCACGTCCGGCGTGGCCGCCATCCGCCTCATCCTCAGAGTACGTGGCAGGTTTTCCTGAGATGACGCTGCGAGTCAGACGCTGTCATTCATTCATGGTCCAGGTTTAAATTCTGGCAGCCATGTGGCCTCTTAAGAGAAACACAAGCAGCTTTCTGTCCTGATTTAACCGCAGGATAACGTCATTAGCTCGACGTTAGAACAGGAAGCTCCCACAAATCACATCTCATGTCAAAAAGAAACTCACTTGTTGTCAGACTGAAGGAAAATTATTGATTTATTTTGAACAGAGAGACAGTAAAAGGCTTCATGCTGCACACTGTGGACTGTTCTGACTGTTATTTGAGGCTTGTTGGGACAGACTGACCTTCAATCTCTGATAAACACTCAGATCTGAATGAGCCGTTTGTTTTCTGTGTTTTGCAGCACACACATTACCCGCGTCTCATCCCCATCATCACCAGCAACTGTACCTCCAAATCTGTGGCCGTCAGAAGGTGAGAAATACATTTTATTTATGCTTATTTAATGTATTAATTGTCATGTGAATCAGATTAATAGCTCAAGTAGAATTTACTGCATACCTTACACTATAAATAAGCTCCAACCTCTGAAGGTCCCTCCTATTTTTGTCAACTAAGAACAATAAAAAAGCTTCTGGCTGCATTACATCGTCACTCCACACATGAACACACACACTGGTGCTGGAGTTACAGCTACAGATATTCAACTATTCAATGTTTTCAATTTGTTGACTAATCTGCCGCTTATGTGGAATAATCAATTAATGGTTTTGTCTATAAAATGTCAGAAAATAGTGAAAAATGTCCGACATCTTCAAATTTATCTGATCAACAGTCCAAAATCTGAAGATATTCAGTTTATTATCATGTATCACACAGAAAAAGCTTCAAATTCTCACATTTTAGAAGCTGCAACAACTGAATATTAGTTTTTTTTGCTTAAAAAAATCACTATTTTTGCAAAATAGTTGCTAATTAATTTGTGTTGGTCAACTAATCATTTCTTTTGTGTTGCTTTTCTACCTTTATTACCCTTCTTTCATTGCATCTACGTGTGTTTGGAAAGTTTTGACATTGTGTTAAACGTAGAGCAGCCTGGACATCCTGTGTGATCAGATCACACGTTCACAGTTTTTCCTCGTCGTTGCAGACGCTGTTTTGAGTTCTTGGACCTGCAGCTGACGGAGTGGCAGACGAGCTCCCTGGAGAGGTGAGGAAACATCACACCGGAGCCAATAACCAATATTTCCAGATTTTCATGCTTTTCATAAAACAAAAATCATGATAAATGCAGTTTCTGGAGCATTTTTAACCAGAAAAGAGAGAAGTAAGGATTATATCTATGGTGCCAGATGACCTGAAGCTTTGAGACGTTTCTATGTTCAGTATTAATATTCTAAACTGTGGAATAAGCAGATATTCTGACAATAAGTCTAAAATAAAAGCGGTGACAGCAGCTAGTAAAAGGCCTAAAGTACTACACGCCACCTTGTCAGGAAATGTGACACCGGCCGGGGTCAAGGTCTATCTCAGCAGTTTCCATGGCGATGCCAGGGAGATCTCTTGTCTGCCTCCAAAAGGCTCATTGTGTTTCCGCCTGGCTGCTTCCTGCCTGCCGCCGCCGCCCGCCCGCCAGGGAGAAACCCGAGCTGACCCCCCGATACCAGGGGAGCTCTCTGGTTCTCATCGATCAGTCAGTCAGTCAGAGAGTCTGATACTCAGTTTTACAAAAAGCAGCTTTTAAAAGACAAAGTGCATCATCAGCAAATGAGAAATCACAAAGGAAGAACGAAGAAATTGAATCATTGTTACAAAAATACAAGTTTATAGAAATTATTGCTGGATATCAAACCTCAGTGTTTCTGTAATTATGGAAAGATTTGTTTGTTTTTTATCAATTCCTCATTTAACTCAACATTTCAGTCAGTTTTTAATGTACAAAAACATGTTTACATTTCTCAAAGTAGTATTAAAAAGCTGGGTTTTGTATCAAATGCACCAAATGTCAAAAACTTTCAAATGATTCAGTCCTGACTGCAGCGTTAAAAACAATCTTAGAGCAAATGTGCTTTATCTACAATAATCAGCTCATCAGGTTCCTCAAACTGCTGCTGCTCGTCCAGCAGAAGCAGAGCGACATCCCTCCTCCAAAAATATTGATTTAATGGAGCTTTAAACTCCCAGAGTGTCAGATCACCTAATGGGGTCTAGACTGCAGAGCAGATGGGAGGTTTCTGAGTCCACTGAGACGGATGGTAGACGCGTCTACGAGTTGTGAACGTTCACACCATTGAGCAGCTGAATGATTACAGGTCGTCTGAATGGGTTTAATTAACTTTAACGACAAACTTTTACTTAAATGAAGCATCCATGTTTTGTCTTTGTCTTTACAGATGTTCACATGAATGTGTCATGAGATCCAAACCAGGTTTAAGCACATGGCTCTTGTCTCTTCCTTCAAATATAAAACCCAGGATTTAGTCTGAATTCACACATTATCAGCAGAGTGAGAACAATAGAAAACCTCCAATTCATCTGATATAAGTTTAAATTAACTTGTTTTATTGTGTTACATGTGTGCAGCAGTTTAACAAAGTGAAACTACGTACAACAAAATAGTGTAAAGCTCCTTTTTAACCAGCTGGATTAATTGTTTTAGTGTTAATATTTGGTTTTATTTACATGTGTCAGTGTTTTCCAGCGTCTGGTTGAAAGAGGAAGAGTTCCCCATAAAGGATCAATAAAGTGTCTCATTATATTTGGTTTTTAATAAATCACTGACCTTGATTGGAATATAAAACATCAATATTTTGTTTTATTTTTTCATACATATTACCATTAAATCAACATTTGTCCTCTCCCCCCCCCCCCCCCCCCCCCTCTCTGGTAGACATGGAACCGTTTTAATGGAGACAATAAAGAAAGGGATCCATGATGCAGACGCCGAGGCTCGCTCTGTGGCCAGAAAGTAAGTCTCACCCCTCCGTTGTACCGCCAGCGTGTCCTATAGTCCCGGACAATAAACCACATGAACCAAATTAACATTATAAATATTTATTGAAGCTTCAGCTTGAAAGAAACTTTGAAGAGATAAAAGAAAGTGTCCTTGTGAACCAACCACTAACCAAGCTAGTAAGAGAGTAAACAATGTGACATCCTGATGGTTATTTTGGCCCCTCTGGCTTGCCGTTGCAGGTGTTACTGGAGCTTCCACGGTCACTTCAGCCGGGAGGCGGAGCATCTGTTCCAGAGCCTGGAGTCGTCCTATCAGAAAGCTCTGCAGGCTCACCTGAGGAGCGGAGACAGTCTGATGTCGCTGCCCGCCTCCGACCGCTCATCCTCCTCCTCTCAGGAGAGCCTCAAGTGAGACGCTGCCTCCTCCTCCTCCTCCTCCTCTCTGATCGATCGAGTTATTGATTAAGTGGGGAACATTAGAAGCAGCTCTCCAGCACATGCAGTATCAGATCAATCAGTAATGAAACCAGATTAAAGCTCAGACTGTCAGAGTGTGGTGAGAGAAGCTTTTAATCTGTAGACATAACCACCTGATGCATATTGATTATTATAGCTGCAGCGATTAGTCGATTAACTGATCGATTAAATCATTGTTTTAGTCATTCTTTAAGTGCAAATACCAAAAAATTAGCTGTTTGCAGCGTCTAAAATCAAAGCGTTTCTCTTTCTTTACTTAGATTTTGGACAATAGAAAATTATAAAAGACATTTTTCTCTATTTTCTGTCATTTTATAGACCAAACATAATCATTAGCTGCAGCTCTATTGACTATAGATTGATTGCTGGTGTCATGAACTGTGATTGAACACCAATAGTAAATAAAAGCTTGTTACTGAGAGACCAGAGCAGCCATGAAACGGCAATAAAACAGCCATAAATATTGTAAATGAATTCTATAATTGGATTGTGAAAGGCTGAAGAGGCAGCTGACTAATCACTTAACTGATTCCACATAAGACGCACCTGCGTCTCTTCAGCTCCTCTGGAAACCTCCGAGACACGTTTAAAGGATTGGAACATCCTCTGATGGCAGACTCGGATCAATTTGTGGGTCACGCTGGAAGAGGATGGAGGAGAGAGAGGAAGAATAATTAGCTAAAAGGAAAACCAGCTGCAGGCCTGCGTCCCGGACTAAGACCTCTTATGTCAGTGTGGTCTGTCAATTCCACAATTTTCCCTAATTTAACTCACATATAGCCGCAAATATGTCTAGAGAGATATATCATCTCATTCATTTCTGTCAGTCTACCATGTTAATATATTCTCTGTCTGTCTGAGGGCAGCAGCGGTGGTTGTGATCTATTGATCTGTGTGCCATTTACGTGACACTAAAAAGCTCTGTATTGATATTTTCGAGTCACATTATTCTGCATCAGTGTGGGGGAGGCGAGCTAACGGATCTTATTCTGTCACACATCTTTACAAAGACGGTTATTAATGCTGATTTTAAATCCATCAGGACCTTGTTCTCCTCTGATTATCACCCGACGGTGACACAGATGTAAAGCTGCATAGATACGTCGATCGACAGAAAATTAATTGGCAACTATTTTGAGTAATTCATTAAGAATTAAAGCCTAAATGTGAATATTTTTCTGGTTTCTATCTTCTTTGTATGATAGTAAACTGAAGATCTTTTGGTTTTAGGACGTCACCTTGATCTTTGGGAAGCAGTGACGGATGTTTCTCACCGTTATCTGACATTTTATAGATTAAGTGACTCATCGATTAATTGAGAAAAAGATCATCAGCTTAATCAATAATGAAAAATGCACAGAGGATAAATCAGTGTTTGCAGGATTGTAATACAAAATGTTCCTCAATGTACATTTTCTTGATTATTTGTTTGTTTCTTCTTTGTTTCATCTTGTTTACGTGTATTTTTTCTCTTTCACTTTGCGTCTCCACAGTCGACCTTTGTCTGTAAAAAGCACCGTTGGAAGCAGCACGGCCAGATGTAAGGACACATCCTTCGCTCTCATGTGTATAAATATTCTCAGAGAGACGTGTTGTCTTTGGATTTACGTGTCTCTCCGTCATTAACCTCCCTGTCGACTTTCCTCCTCCAGCCAAAGCTGCCCACTCCACCAGGACGCCCGCCGCCGCCGCCGCCTCCTCTCCGGGCTCCCTCCAGCGTTCTCGCAGCGACGTGGACGTCAACGCCGCGGCCACCGCCACCGCCCGCACCCGGATGCCTGCCGTGCCGTCGTCCGCTTCACCCTTCAGCTCGGCCTCCGCTCTTCCCCCCGGATCCTACGCTTCACTGGGTACAAAACCACGCCGCATATCAACGGCTGCATGTGCATCCAGCGTTTTAAACACAACTGCAGCGTTTCTGTAAACACACACAGAGATGCTGTTGTCTTAAAAATCTTGCAGGGTGATGTCGGTATTTCACAAAAGATTCACAAAAGCAGCAACAACTTAAACAGAACTCTTTATGTGAAGTGTTAGGAGGTGAAATTAGCTTGATATGTTGACTAAAGCATGGATGGAAATGAAACATGCCACAGAATACTTACTATATATAACAAACTAATGGACAACAAAGCTCATAGAGCTGCAATGATTAGCCAGTTAATGACTATTAAATTAAATCGCCAACTATTTTGATAATCGATTTATCGCTTTGAGTCATTTTTTAAAGAAATAAATGTCCAAATTCTCTGATTCCAGCTTCTCAAATGTGAATATTTTCTGGTTTCTTTTGTCCTTTATGACAGTAAACTGAATATTTTTGTGTTGTGGACAAAACAAGTTGTTTGAGGACGTCATCTTGCACTTTGGGAAACATTTTATAGACCAAACAAGTAATCAAATAATCAAGAAAATAATCAATCATTAATGAAGTTGCAGCTCTAAAAGCTCATGTTGAGAAATTTGGTTTATGCAGAAAATTAAACAAGACTAAATATTTGACACATTTTTTGTCCCGACGTTAACATTGTTCAATATTATAACAGTTGTGTGCATGTTATAATAGATAACAGGCCGTTTCTACGGAAACTAAATGCAATATTCTCATTTTTCTGAGAGAACAGCATGTTTTATGCTACAAAGCTGCTCATCAGATCCAACTAACGTCCCAAATTATTTTATTTATTCATGTAAAACACTTCAAAAAGTTCCCAAAACTCCAGATGCACAGTACCTGAGTTTCTTGAAATAACTGTGCAGAGCAGGCAGCAGGTCTTATGACCGCGTTCACATATTCTGAGAAATGTTGATCTAATCAGGTGACACACTCACACAGTCTAAATCAGATTTGCTGTATCTGAACATGTTCCTCCGCTCACTCACCTTCTTCGTCATAACCTCTTGTTGTGTCTCTCCTGGCCTCCCCCCCCCCCACCTGTCAGACGGCTCGTGGTCTGTTAATGCAGACGGTAAGCTGTGTGTGTGTATATGGACAGGGAGGGCAATGATGCTCCTCCATGCCTCCTCAGTGTGTGTGTTGTTTTTTTTTTACCCCCATCAGTACTGTAACGGTGCTCATCTGTGATGGAACTGTCAGTGCATGGACTGTCTAAGCATGGTGTACTGTAACTTCTCTCCTTCACTTTGGGGAAAAAAAAAAACTATCAATCTTTTGTAATCACGGTGGTTAAAATAACAAGAATGCAGGTGAGTGAAAGGTTCATCCTGACAAGTGCATTGTAAGTTTTTATTTTAATGATCTCTAAATATTCCTCAGCATAGAAACGCAAGAGCGTTCTGGATAAATACTGACATTACTAGGGCTGTAGTCAACCAAAGGAAATCATGGTCGACTGAAATCGTACATAATCTTCAACTAATCGATTAGTCGCGGGGAGGTTGGATGTAACGGGACAGAGTGAACTCAGCAGCCACACATTTCTCTGTTTAGCGTCTTCCGGTTATGCTAACCCGTTATTGCTAACTTTGGAGCTAACCCCCTTCACGTCTCCAGCACTTGGAGAAACAACAGACTTTTTAGCATTTATTAACTGACAAACTGGAGTCTGTGCTGTACATTTACTGTCAGACTGACAACTTACTGCTAACCTTTTCCTCTGCTCCGCTCGCATCCACCGTCACTTTCCTGCCGCTCACTCTTTCCCGCTCGCTACGTAAACACACTACGCAATGACGTATTTCTAACGGAGTCACGCTACCAATAGTTTCCCAGGCAACGACGCAGAGGTTGACTGACGTACCGGAGCAGCGCTGCACAGAGACTCCCAAACGCTATTGATTTCCGAATGAATGGATATTTGACGTTATTTTTCCGCATTAAAAATATTTTTTTAGGTCTGGCGGGGGTTGTTATACTTATAGGAGAAACACTTATTCAGTAAACGCTCAGTAAACGTTGAGTACAGTTGGGTTTAGCGGTGTAGATTGGGCGAGTTCAAAGTTTTGAAAACAACGGGGGTGTTTTGAATACACCCCCGTTGTTTTCACAGGTAATTTGTTAGTCTGTCCCTCCCGCCGCAGGAAATAATGGATTAATCCTGGAAGGCCGTTGATGCAGCACTTTTCTCCTCATGAAAGTAACACGGAGATTATCCGACCAATGAGAATTTTCGACCAACTAATCGACCAGTCGACTGGGAGACTACAGCCCTAGACATTACAAGTTTGTTACAGGATATTTGAAAGCGTGGCCGACCTCATGTGTTTGCAGCCTTGGGGGTTCCTGGCCCCTTCATTTTGCAAATTAAACACAATGATGTTTCTGTTTTTCCCATCATGAATGCATTCTGGCCCTGAGGGGGAGAGCAGCTTTGACTTTGACAGGACGGGTTTACAGTTGCACGCTTTCAAGTCTATTTTCTTCCATTTTTTTCCACGCATAACTACAGTGATTGTGTCTTTGGCTTTGAGTGCTGTCAAAACATAAATGACCTCCACGCAGCACACTGATGGATGATTGAAGCTGCTTTAGCTGCTCCTCTGTCTGTATTAAAGGCACAAATATGCCCCCTAAATGTTGATGCATCAGTCGAGAAGCCCCCTGAGTCAACTCAATGACATGCAGAGTAAAAGGCAGAGTAAATGCAGGGTGACAGCATTCTTGTCCCTGACTTAAACACATACTGTAACTGTGATGGAGACGGAGGACAGCGTGATGCAGGGCGCTGCTCCGACTCTGACGCTCTCTGCTCTGGTGTTGAATGTTAGCGAAGTCGGCTAAACTAGTCAGGGTCAGCCCTAAAAATGCCCCCAAAAATACTAATTAGATTGAAAGGAAATTTAGCAAATGTAAAATGCTTTATCATTCAGTATCGCAGTAGCTGAATTCATCTGTAGCTGATTCTTTAGCTTCAACCTGCAATTAAAGAACTACTCAGCACAATTTAAGGGTCTGTGACTGTGTGTTTGTGCTGAAATGCACCATGGGAGTCACAGTTGACATCTCTCCTTCAGTTTTTATCAATAAGAGCCAGCGTGGTTGCTTTATATTGTTATTGTTCGATAGTACACTCACACACTGACATAAAAGGATTCAACTTGTATCAGTGAATCTAGTGTTTGCTGTACCGTTGGACACTGGTGCATGCGGTCGACCTGACATCTCCTCCCTGAGTCTGTATGTGTCGTATGGCGTCTTTGTTCAAAGTACGACTGCACGTCATGTATCCATCTAGTGTGTCTTGTCTACACGTTTGTTTATTGAACTATTAATCCTGCAGCTATAGAGATATAAGTTGTGTCACATCTGGAAATAAATGTCAACGCACGATTTGTTTTCAGTGACCAGTAAAAGTTTGCAATGTGACACCTTGAACATGTCTGAATAAAGAGAAATGACCTCTGCTCCGAATATGGAACCAGCTATCGTCAGGATTTAACTTTTCATATATTTTTGGTCTACTGTGGAGTCTTAGGACACAAAAAAGGTCAACTTTATACCTTTTGTAAGCCTTTTTCAGTGTTGCCTCCTTATTATCTCAATTCCACTGTTTCTGCATGACAGATGTCTAGAAAATGTCACCAGGAGTCTTCATATATTCAGCTTGATTGAACTCTGAAGTTGTCGTTCCTCTCTCTCATTCTTCCTTTTCTGTCCTTTTCTGTCTCTCGCCTCTCGTCTCTTTTAGGTCGAGTACGAACCCGGAGGACGAGTTCAGGAAATGGTCCGTCGGTGACAGACACCCGCGGTCGGAGTCGAGGGAAAGTCGTCTCTCAGTCTCAACGTGAGGAGCTTCTCCTTCTTCTCTATTTTGATTTCCGTGTAGAAGCTTTAATCCTCATATTTGTTATATTCGCTGCATCCTATAAATCAGAAATATTTTTCTTAAATGAACTACAACACTTGAGATGTTTGTCAGTTTGTTTGACAATTTTATTTACTTGTTTATTAATTTTTCTATTAATTATTTATATGTTTTTATTATGTTTTTTATTCTGCATTTTGGAACTGATCCATATTCTTTTTTTAATACTTCAGTTAAAGATATAAACAGGTTTTGCAATGTTTTCTTCTTAACAAAAGAACACATTTTGTCTAAACACAAGCAGCTGTATAAGAACTTAGTTTTCATTAAATACAGTCACATTTCAGTTGGTTTGTGATTGTTTTTGTATAATATTTTCTACATGAGCTTATTTACTGGTGTAATTATCATTATAATAAACAAAAAAACTAAAGATTTTCACCAAAAAAGAAGAAGAAATCATTCCAAAACGTTTCTGCAGAGATTCAAGCATTATTAAAACGATGAACTACTAAATAAAACCTCTCCGTCCATGTTTCAGCCGGCAGCAGGTCAGGTTCTCCGGGTCGACTGCTGAGCTCCACCTATGGCAGAGTCCCCAAGCCGACCATGGGCACCGCCGCCGCCGCCGCTTCCGCCAACAGCAACTCCGCCGGTCTGACCGACAAGAGCCGACCTCGAGGTCACCGCAGCCAGGGCTGCAGCCGAGAGACGAGCCCCACCAGATCAGGCATGGGTAAGGACCGCCATCCACCACAAAGCTGGAAAAAAAGGAGGAAATACTGAAATTTCAGGTCAAAGAAAAAGAATTAATCGGAAAAATACATTTGAACTGATGTCGTTGTCTAGAAATACAGACTTTTGCCAGGTTTTGTATTTGTATGGGAGAAATAGATCAAGTTGAAGCACTGAAAGAAGTTGCAGTCGATATGTTGAAGGGCTGAAAGGAGAGATTTAATGTCAGTTCAGCTGAAGCGTGAACATTGATAGTGTGAGTGCTAAAAGCGTTGAAAGTAAAACTATGAAAAACTGCTAAAAGCAAATAATTTGGCTATTTTCATTCCAAAAAAAGCAAAATTCATTTTTTATCTGGGTGACCAAGTCTCTTAAACCAGAATAATCAAATATAACATTTAAATTCAAGAAATAAAACAGTCAAATATGTCCAGATTGTTTTTCAATAGTCAGTTTTATATGTTTATTTGACTGCAATAGTTGCAGATTTGCTGGTTAATAAATTATCTCGAGCTACAACCTTTTACAGAAAAAAAAACACACACATGAAGAGCCGGTAAAGATGAAATAAGAGTTGCTGGTTGAAGGAATATTTGGATCAAACATCTTAAATGTGAGTTTGATCATTATTTCTTCTTCTTGCACAACATTTGCATGCAAACCTCACAAGACTCCCCCCATAGTCCTGGTTCTCGTTCCTTTTCCTCGTACTAATACTTACAGCCTCCCTGAGTCCTGTTCTCCTTTCTCTCCTCCTGCCTGACTAACCTTCTCTGCAGAGCTTCAGGTGTCTTCAGTGTCTGGCTGAACATGCTACAAGCTAAACTCTCCCCCCCCCCCCGCGCTGCTGTCTGTCTGTCTGTCTGTCTCTGCCTCGCCACCTCTAGCCCGGAGCCGAATCCCCCGACCGAGCATGAGTCAGGGCTGCAGCCGCGAAACCAGTCGCGAGAGCAGCCGTGACACCAGCCCCGCCAGGGGTTTCTCCCCCCTGGGTGAGTATGGTACCGAAGACCCCCTCCTCCCCCCCTTCTCTTTGCACGCCAGAGCTCGTACAGGGGAGTAAAAAAACATCTGGAAACTTGTTTTTGAAATCTTTAGGTGTCAAACTACCTTCACTACCTTTTTACCCTGCACACGTGTCTGCTTATATCACTGTTTTTCCTGCCTGATTCTCTGCATGTTCTGTATTTAAATGTCCACATTCTACTGTGATCTAATCTTTTAATTAAAATACATGCAAAGAAGAGTTTATAGAAAAGTTACTCGTTGTCTTTTTCTACTAGTTACAAATCAAAATTTGAATGATTAGGCAGGTGTTGGTTCATCAGTTAAGGTTATTATTATGATGATAAGAATAATAGTGTTATCTCCTGGTCTCTTACTGTGCGTCCTCCTCCAGCGACTCGCCGTCACTCCCGCTCAACCAGCGCCCTGCCCTCCGCAGAGTGCTACTCAGGTGACCAGAGAGATCTTCTCAGGAAGCAGATTCACTCAGTTAGCCAGATAAAATAAACAAAAATCTAAAAATTATCCCATAAAACCTTCCCTCTGTTGCTCCTGGAGGATTTAAACCATTTTAATTGATGTCCAGTTATCCGGCTAACTTGAGTTATTCTGCCTTGTGAAGCCTCTTCCTGCATGGCCGACGTCGACCTCCTGGCTCCGTCTCATGTGGTCAGAGTGGGAAATAATCACCAGCCGAATATGAATTTAGTCTGCAGCTTTTAAGTTTATCTCAGAACTCGGTGATGGAGTTTCCAGCTTCTGCTCACATAAAGGAGTCTGTTTCATCCACCTGCAGGAGGCGACACCAAACATCAGCTCAGTCTTCACAATCACACGACACGTTCATTGTTTTTGCTTCAAATCAAACCAGGAGGCTGTAAAACTGTGAAGATTTTTGCTTTTACCTAATTTTGTTCTGTTTTTGCAAAGCGGGATTTAAAATCAAACATTTTTGCATCTTGATGATGATTATTTTTTATGTGATGTTGCTGTTTTTAATTGTGTAATTTTTATTGGCAGTTGACTGGTTCAGTTTTTGTATTTTTTATGGTTTGTTTTTCTTTTTGTTAAAGAAAACTCTGGCTGCTCTCTGGCTGCTTACATTTGGACTTTATTTTTGCATTTTCATTGCCAAACATTTTATGGCTGTTTTGATTATTGCAGCACTGTTAACTGCTTTGAGTCGGAGCGAGTATAAAACAATTATGTTGCTCCCCAACATTGACAGCTGAGAAAATCTATTTTTGACATAATCTGTTGATTTAATTGGAAGTCTTTTAAAGTTTTTTAAAAATAGGATTTTCTACACTATTTTGGAACAAAGTCTAAACTAAACAATGACGTTAGATCTCCCATCTCACTCAATCTGAGCCTGTTTGAACTGGTTCTGGTCCCAGAATCCACAAAAAAACTGAACCAAGACTTTCTTCACTCTTTGATAAAATCTCAGTGTATTAAACTGATAAAAAGAAATCCCTGTAAAGATGTGAAGAATGCGTTGGTCCATTTAAACTGCAGGTTAACAAACTGCACAGTGTCATTTCATCCTGATAACACTCCTCTTGACCTGCTTAACGTGTCGGACTCTTTCTCTCTCAGACCGGCTGTCCCATCAGGCTCGGATCTCGGCCTCCGTCAACGCCATGAGAATCCTCAACACCGGCACCGAGGTCGAAGCTGCCGTCGCCGACGCTCTGGTAGGAGCTGAAGTAAAAAAAATTCTATTTTTTATTGACAAAAATATTATCTTTGAATATCAATAAAGAATGACAGATTTGTTGATTGGTGTCGTCAGAGCTCATACAATCCTGCAGTAATTTCCTCTGTGCTCTTTCTTCCTGGACTTTGTAAACTTCAGCTCTTAGGAGACTCGAGGAGTAAGGTACAAACGAATCTCATCCGCCTCAGAGATGACCCATTCTGTCACTGCATGCAGAGCATGAGCATTAAACATGTTAAACACGGAGCTAACGCTAAGAGTGAGCAGCCTGAGATGTTTACTGAAGGAAACTTAGAATCCAAACTGGAATCCAACCATTTATTCTCCAGTTGAAGGATCATCCGTCTAATCACGACTTCTGCTAAAAGTTTTTCTAACATCATCCTTTTGAGACTAAAAGTGAAACGTTTCCCCGTGTGACAGTAATCCATCACATCAGTCTGGCTGTTGTAGTTAATTTGTCTCATTATGGAAACATGTTGTCATGAGGTGAAAGGTAAAGAATGTCGAGTGTTCGCTGCTTCCAACCAGCAAAATAATAACCTCCTCCATCTCTCATCACCGGAAACCTGCATGAGTCTGACTCTGTAGCTGCATGTTAGATCTTTAAACATTAGTCGTAGTGTTTGACGTCTGAAAGCATGATGCTGTAGACACAGAAAGAAAGCGTGATGATGTTAACTTTCACGCCTGACACGCCGTCGTCTCTCCTCTTTCACCCAGCGGAGGCCGGTGAGGCGGCGCTTCGAGTCTCCTGGCATGTACTCGGACGACGACGCCAACAGCGACGCCTCCAGCGCCTGCTCGGAACGCTCGTACAGCTCGCGCAACGGCGGCATGG
This sequence comes from Thunnus albacares, assembly GCF_914725855.1. Taxonomy (NCBI): domain Eukaryota; kingdom Metazoa; phylum Chordata; class Actinopteri; order Scombriformes; family Scombridae; genus Thunnus; species Thunnus albacares. The sequence goes on from NC_058129.1 coordinate 18,306,612, forward strand.
CGCCGCACTACCTGCGTCAGACGGAGGACGTGGCGGAGGTGCTGAATCACTGCGCCAGCGCCAACTGGTCTGAGAGGAAGGAGGGACTGCTGGGACTGCAGAACCTGCTCAAGAGCCAGAGGATGCTCAGGTAGGTCATACTCTAGTTCATAGTTTCTGCAGATCCTTAAAGATGATTTGATTTTGCAATTTATGGCGTGAAAATGTCCTCATGTGTCCTAACATGGAGACTTAAGAAGGGGGAATAAATGTCGATATGGGGGCGGATGTCTGTGTATAAATACTTTGCCTTAAACTCCACTTTTTAAAATAGAAGAAGATGTTTTCTGTCTTTTGATTTAAGGGCAAACGCAAATAAAAAACCCTTAAATATCGTTGCTTCAACTCTTTGTGTCATGGAACCTGCGTATTTCTCAATCTGATGTGTTAAAAAGATATAAAGTAGGATAAATGTAGTTGATACAGATCGATTTTGTCTCTTTTTGCAGCCCCAATTAACCAATTAGCTGCAAATTCACTGGTCCTATAGCTTTAAACTCCCTACAGATTAAAAGGGAGCGTTGATGTAAATTGAGAGCTGGGGATTATTATGAGAGGCTTGAATACTGGCATCAAATGATACATGTGCTCCTTGTTTTTCTGTCTGTCAGTCGTGTGGAGCTGAAGAGGCTTTGTGAGATCTTCACCAGGATGTTTGCAGACCCTCACAGCAAGGTGAGAGCCAGCTGAGCTTCTACTGCATGATTCACAACACACAAAAAAAAAAGGATTTACAACAAGTAAAAACTTCCCTTACAGAGATTAATAACTATTACAACAATCTCATAATCCAAATTAAATCTCCTTTGCTGGTAAAACAGTGAAAGCAGTTTTCAGACTTTTGTATTTATTAACTCCTGCAGCTGTTGGATGGTTTGATGAGTCAGAACTAACTGAAGGTCAAACTAACAGTGTGCGTTTTTTGTTGCATGCCTCCTCGCTGCTGCTGGACTCTAACAAACACCAGAGAGTAAGTGTTTACTCACCTTCTGATAAAACCTGCTGCTCAGTTTTGTAACAGTTTATTACGACTGCTCTTGTGTGTTTTTACTCATCTGGATTACGACACAAACATTGGTACACGAACACCAAACAATTTTCCTGCTTTTCTTTCCTCTTCCTTCCTCTCCGTCTCTGCAGGTCTTCAGCATGTTTCTGGAGACTCTGGTGGACTTCATCACGCTGCACAGGGACGACCTGCAGGACTGGCTCTTCGTCCTGCTCACCCAGCTGCTGAAGAAGATGGGGGCCGACCTGCTGGGCTCCGTCCAAGCCAAAGTCCAGAAGGCCCTGGACGTCACCAGGTTAGCAGCAGTCCCAACGGCTCAGGATTCAGTAGCGAAACAGAGACAAATACACTTTATACACTTATTATTGGAGATATATTTTGCTTTTTTTTCAAATACCAAAACTAAGAAAATCCAGCATACCTCCTTAAACAAGGCGTCTTTATCTGGATTGAAAAAAATACAGTATTATGATAATTTTTGTTGTATCTTGCACCTTTTTCAGTGTTGCCAACTTAGCCACTTTCTTGCTAGATAACTTTTAAGACCTCATCAGCCACTTCTGCAACTTTCCCCCCCCAAAAACGACAAATCGAGCGACTTCTCTCCCTGAAAGTAGTCACTAGTGTTCAGTCGGTGCGGCAGAGAAGCAGCAGATTCATTCGACCAATGAGCTGTGATAATGGGTACCTAACGACCAATCACTGATCAGCATTGTTTGTCCGGGAAACTTTCTTTTGTTTTTATTTTGAACAATTTAACTTGACTCAAGTTGTTTAAATTAGTGAGTTTTCCAATTTGACTTAACTTTATTTACTTTGGTTTTTTTAAAATGTTGTATATATGTTGTTACATCATGATGTCACATATATGCAAATTAGTGCGTGACATCATCTAGCGATACTTTCTTTCAACTGGAAATAGTTGGCACTGCCCCTTTTTAAGAAATTACTCCTACAGATGTTTGGTTTTTCTTTTGGAGATATTTAATTGTATTAATCAGGATCAAAATCGCTGATACAGATGAATTAAAACATGACATCACAAACAGCTGCAACACTCTGTCTGTCTGCAGAGAGTCCTTCCCGTACGAGCAGCAGTTCAACATCCTGATGCGTTTCATCGTGGATCAGACGCAGACGCCCAACCTGAAGGTGAAGGTGGCCATCCTGCGCTACATCGAGGCGCTGGCCCGCCAGATGGACCCGGCCGACTTCGTCAACTCCAGCGAGACGCGCCTCGCCGTCTCACGCATCATCACCTGGACCACCGAGCCCAAGAGCTCCGACGTCCGCAAGGTAGGAGAGAGGATTCAGTCGGTTCAGCCGCCACCATCTTCCTCCCTTCACAGACCTCCCTTTTTTCATTTCTTTTAAAATATTTATGTTTCTTTATCTTGCAAGTTTAGTTCTGTTCTTTTTTTGTTTTCACTTTTTTTTTTTTTTTTTCCGTCATTTTCTTCGTTCATCAAACCCCCAGACCCTTCATAACTGGGCAGGGGAGGATTTCTCAGGCCGACCCAGCACCGTGGCCTCTCTGCCTGGGGAGGGCAACCTGGAGGAGAGGTGCAAGCAGGTAGAATCTCCATAAAACAGCATGACTGAGTATAAATATAACCTCCTCTAACAGCCGGGCAGCAGCCGTCAGTCTGCACACCCGGATGTGAAAAACGCTCTAAACAACAACCTGCGGACAGCGGACGAGTTGTCTGAAAGCTTTTTAACACTAACGGCTCTTAAACGTACTGATTCCAGCAGTGAAAATCATGTTGAATTCAGTAAATATACAGATTAAACCTGGTCTGGTTGTAAGTTTTTAAACTCGTCTGGGTGCATGAGCTGCTGATGACGCAGAGTTTAATCAGTGCAGTTTTTAACTCTGACACTAACAGCGCCGACGTAACAAACATGACGTTTCTTTTCCAGCAACTTCTGCATGAACTGTGCAGGTTTATTTGTTTTCAGTTTGTTTTTTTTAAGTCTCGATGCATCTGAATGATCCTGAAGACGACTCGGACGGGGAAACCGCCATTTTTCCAGCTTTTGCTTAATTTTAATTTTGCCTTGAATGGAAGCGCTGCATGTTTACCGCAACAAACGTCTTTGAAATGTTTCAATACGAGTGCAAATGCAATACATGTGTTTTTGATACTGATACTAAAACTTTGCATTATTTAGATGACCACAGTTCTCTGAGTGACAGTCTCACGTTGGGAACATTTCCAGCTTGACTTCAACAGACGCTCATGTTGCTTTATGCCAAATAGGATTGGTTGTAACTAAATACATCACTGGCAGACCCTCCTTCCTTCCTTCTACCTATAAACTGGGGAAAAGAACTTCTGCTTATAGCGATGAAAAGGTTTTTGAATGTTGGTGTCAGCTAGAAAAGAAATGATTGTTTTAAATCCTTATTTGGAAAAAGATCAACATAATTCTCATTTTTCATTTAACAAAAGAAGCCAAAGTTTTTAATTGTTAAATGTTGCTGCACAAGAACTTTTCCAGAATATGTAAGAGTCTAAAACTTTTTAATTTAAATCAGGAAGTCTTTGGTCAAACAATAAGTAAACAAGAGCGTGAATCTGACCAGATATTTGATGCCAACGCCGCTCTTAATAAAACATTACGACTCATATTCAGCTGTCATTACTTATACTCTTGTTTTAGGAATTATCTGAGAAGTAAGGCAGCCAAGGAAATTCATGAAACGTGTTGATTTATTTTGTCCTTGATATAAGAAGATCAAATTTTTAGTTCTCTGTAATAGAAAACAGTGCTTAAGATGGTGATTTTCTGCCGTAACATTAGACATTTATCTTGTTTTTCGTGCTCTGAGTAGCAGGTTACAGTTCTGAGCAGTAAAAATGTTTAAACTTCATGTGAAAGCGTTAGACGCTTCAAACAAGCTTTGCAGCAGCAGAGAGAGTTCCCCTGCTTTTTATTGGAAGCCGGACAAGATTTTAGTGATCAATATAGTGATATTTGTGTGTGTGTGTGTGTGTGTGTGTGTGTGTGTGTGTGTGTGTGTGTGTGTGTGTGCGTGCAGGCGGCTCAGGTGGTGCTGATCGCCCTGTTCGAGCTGAACACGCCGGAGTTCACCATGCTGCTGGGCGCTCTGCCCAAAACCTTCCAAGACGGGACCACCAAGCTGCTGCACAACCACCTGAGGAACGCCAGCGCCAACAGCGGCATCGGCATGGTAACACACACACACACACACTCACACTCATACACACACACACATACACACACACACACACACACTCACACACCTGTAAAGCAGTTATTGATTGATAACTGTAGAGCACATTTTAACTCAAAACATAAATTCCTGCCCAGATAAATCACATCTGTTCCTGCTGTACTCAATATATTACACTTGTTATACTAGAAGTGCTACAGAATTTGAATAATTGATGTGATTAATTCAGTAAAGAAGTATTTGAATATTGTTTACATTTGTATTTTCTCCATTTTAGTCGCTGCTCCACACACTGCTGGTAGAGAAAATAGTGTCAAAAGAATCCTGCAGTGCTGCTCTTCATTATTTTTTAAATAAGAGAGATTACTCGCTTGTGTTTTTTTAAAAAAACTAATCAAGTAATGAACAAGCAATTACCACAATCCAATCACAAATCTAGTGTGTAGAAATTAGGGCTGTAGTCGACCGGTCGATTAGTTGGTCGATATGCTCTCGTCCGACTAAATTCTCATTGGTCGAATAATCTCCGTGTTATTTTCATAAGGAGAAAAGTGCTACATCAACAGCTTTCCAGGATTAATCCATTATTTCCTGCGGCGGGAGGGACAGACTAACAAATTACCTGTGAAAACAACGGGGGTGTATTCAAAACACCCCCGTTGTTTTCACAACTTTGAACTCGCCCAACCTGATGGAGACTGCTGGGTTTAACTGTACTCAACGTTTACTCAACGTTCACTCAACGGTTACTGAATCTGTGTTCCTCCATAATGACACAACGAGAACCCCCGCCAGGCCAAAAAATTTTTTTTTTAATATTTGATAGCGTTTGGGAGTCTCTGAGCAGCGCTGTTCTGGTACGTGAGTCAACCTCTGTCGTTGCCTGGGAAACCACTGGTCGCGCGGCTCCGTTAAGGAGCATGTTAGCGTAGCGAGCGGGAAAGAGCGAGTAGAAGTGACGATGGATACGAGCGGAGCAGAGGAAAAGGTTAGTAGTAAGTTGTCAGTCTGGCAGTAAATATACAGCACAGACTACAGTGTGTCAGTTAATAAATGCTAAAAAAGTCACGTCTGTTGTTTCCCCAAATGCTGGAGACGTGAAGGAGGTTAGCTCCAAAGTTAGCAACGATGGGTTAGCTTAGCCTGAAGACGCTAAACAGAGAAATACAGAACAGAGAAATGTGTGGCTGCTGAGTTTACTGTGCACTCTGTCCCGTTACATCCTCCCCGCGGGCGCTACTAATCAATTAGTTGAAGATTATGTACGATTATAGTCGACCAAGATTGTCTTTGGTTGACTACAGCAAGAAATAGAAATAAGGATTTTCACTGCTGACTTAACTTCAAACTGCTCAAATATTAAATAAAAATAAAATGTTATTGATGCCCAAGATTCTGAACTGCACCATTGCTTCCTGTTTTCCAAACCCGTCACAGGCTTTCCACATAAAACTGTAACTCTAGTAATTAATGAACAGCTACTAACTACAGCTGTTGTTGATGTAGTGTAGTAAAACTATAATATTACCCTCTAAAATAAACTCACAGCAGAAAATCTGCCTCTAATCAAATCTTTTCTTATTCTTGTAAACTAATAAAAACACTCATATTTAAATATAAATATAATTTGTCTTGATTCTAGTGTTGATTTATTCTTTCTTTGTCCTTGTTTTGTGTCTGAAACCTCCTCAAAAACAATAATAAACATAATAAACAACATGTCAGTGTTACATTTGCTACAGTTCAGAAGAGATTTCCAGATGTTTTGGCAGTGTGTCTTTAAGTCCAGCTGTGTTTTTGTCACCACGCAGGCATCTCCCAGTAACTCAGCGGGTCGAACGCCTCCGCGACAGCCCAGCAGCCGCAGCAGCCCGCTGACCTCTCCCACCAACTGCTCCCATGGAGGCCTTTCACCCAGGTACGTTACAGCGACGCCCCCGCCCACCGCCGCCACGCCGCACCTGGAGACAACATCATTTCCACCATCGTTTGAACATTTTCAAGCATCAGTAGTTTGTGCTGTATTGATTTAGCTGATGTATATACTCGTGCATCCTTGTTCACGATACAAATAAAACAGGGACCTACTTGTAAAACATGGCGCCATAGTGCTACTAAAGGTCAAAAACGCCACCGGGTGACCTTAAATGATAAAGATTCTCCATGTTGTGTATCAGGAATGAAAAAGCAAATAGTTTTCAGGCATTTGATGACATCAGAAGGGATAAATGAGACGTGTCCCTGCTTATTTTAAACCCTTTGAAGGTCTTGATTTAATTCTCGAGGATTTCAGTGATATTTTTAGGGTTGAAAATAACCGACAGACATTACCGTCATTCACAGGATCAATCCTGTTCTAACAACCTGGGATTCATCGACTCCTGTAAGCAGGAGACAGAAGAGTATTTCTCATGTTACGACACGGTGTCTCCAGTCTGAACTCCAGCATGTGACGCTTCACCTTAAATGATCTTCTGCTAATAACCTTCGTAGTGCAAACAGTGCTGACCGTCCACTCGTTCTAACACTGACTGAGAACAGTGCTGCTCCTTATTTCCCCCCCACTTTTCTCACATCTCTATCTTCTCTCTGCGCTTCCTCCTCCTCTTCCTCCTCCTCTTCCTCCCTCTCTCTCTCCTCCCCGGCTGGTCGCAGTCGGCTGTTGGGTTGGAGTGCAGACGGGCTCTCCAAGTTCCCTCCTCCACCTTTTCCCTCCCCTCATCCTGTTCCCACTGCCCACTCCTCCCTCAAGGCCCTGCGGCGTGCTTACTCACCCAGGTAACCCCACCCCCCTCTTCCTCCTCCTCCTCCTCCTCTTCCTCGTACGGGGTTTCACAGTAAGAAGTCTGAGCAACATTCATGTAGTTTAAGGTTTATGCAACATGATACAAGTTTTAATGTTTTCTTATTTAAATTAAACTTTAAAAAAATGTTCCAGCCCCGACGTTGTGCTGTTTTTATTTAGATGAACCTTTAAGTTTGTTTCAGAAGTTGATTTTTTTTAATAAAAAAATTAGAAAAATATTTAATGTGAGGGTGCTGTAAATAAATTACTACACTTCAGCTCTTTAAAAGTTCAATTCTTTAAATCATCAGTTGATTTTCAGCCTCGTTTTCTGGAGGAAATACTGTGAAACCCTAAAATCTCTCGAGTCAACAACAAGTCTGTCGTCACTTCTGCTTCGCTGCAGCGGTTTGTGGCTCCATCTGCTCAAAAATGTCTCGTTCACTCGTCTGTTTGTTTGGGTTCAGTTTTTTTTGTTGTTGTTGTTTTTTTTGCTCTGTTAAAGGTTTCAGGTGAGGAAATGTTTAAGATGTCTCTGTGCTCGACTCACCTGTTTGTCTCTACCCTGCGTCAGTTTGTCAACATGCACGGCTATGCACGTGCACTATAACGTACTGTAATATATCATGATGCACAATAAAGTGGACTGTTGTTTCCTAGTCATGGACAAAATCTGTTTGGATACAAGACAGATATCTGAACCCCTCACTGATCGTTTATAGTCTTCAAAATCAGGAAAAGTTCAGGTAAATAAATGTGGTTTCATTGCATTATGTGATGGTGATTATAACAGTTAAATTCCTGTCAGTTCTTGGGTAGAATCATTAATACGGATCAAAATCTTCTAATGAGTGATGTTTTAAATTCTGGTAAAGTTTCAAGCTTTTCTTTTTGTTGAATTTTGGGACCAAAAACTGAAATATAAAGCAAAGCACAAGATGTTTCTAAACTACAGAAACGATCGTGTTCGGTCCATGTCTAGGAAAGTGTCCTCAGTCATTGCAGTGCTGATCCACGACCGCCGGATGACTTTTACTCTGAAGTCTGAGGTGATCTTGAATCAGCTTTTAGAGTAAAAATGTGGAAGGAACAGGAGAACCACAGAAGGTTCCTTTTGAAAAATCTGTCCTGAAGACTTGAAGAAGAATTTCTCTTTCAAAGAAACTTCAAGGATTATTTTAGTCAAAAAAAAAACCACATCGACAGATTGTTTCCTTCAGATGTTAGAAGATGAAACCAGCTCTCTATCATGTGATTATTTATACGTTCCAACCAACCAGCTCGTCTCCTTCTCCCACGCTGCAGCATGCTGGAGTACGACAGCGAGAACCTGAACTCGGAGGAGATCTACAGCTCTCTGCGCGGCGTCACCGAGGCCATCCAGAACTTCAGCTTCCGCAGCCAAGAGGACCTGATGGAGCCGCTGAGACGGGACGGCAAGAGGGACGGCACGGTGAGGAGAAAGACTACGTCCGGTTATGATGTTTATGATGATTAGATGTGGGAACGTCAGAAGTAAAGTGACCTGTTTCCTCTGATGTTCTTCAGTCTGGAGTCGGGGCGTCCTCGGACTCCGACCCTCGGCTCAGCGGTGACGTGGTGGAGGGCGGACGCACGGCTCTGGACAACAAGACGTCGCTGCTCAACACGCCTTCGCCGCGTTCCTTTGCCGGCCCGCGCTTCAGAGACTACAACCCGTACAACTACACCGACAGCATCAGCACGCTGGATAAAGCAACGCTGAAGGAGGCGCTGTACGAGGACGCCGTGGAGCAGCTGCGAGAAGGTGAAGAACAGTCACACCTGAGCTTTCTTCTCTTTGATCTGAAGGGTTTAGTTTGTCATGTCGTGACTTTAAACTGAAATATTTTATCTCTTTCCTGTCGTCCTTCGCAGGCCGCCGACAGGAAAGTGTTGAAAACAAGATCCTGAGCCCCAGAGCCTTCCCAGGTAAACACGTGATGTTTTACTGAAGCTGAAACTTTAAGAGATGCAACTGTCACATCTCCAGGATCACAATGATGAAACTAGAACCATAAACCTCTTCACCTGATCAATAGAAACGTGATATAACAGAGCTTTTACCCTCCACCTGCAGCCGGTCCCGCCGAGCAGCTGGAGCTGGTCGGGGAGCTGCTGAAGGAGCTTTCCCAGAGCCAGGCGGCGGAGCAGGGCCCCGAGGAGCGACGGGGGACCCTGCTGGAGCTGCTGAAGGTGGCCCGAGAGGACAGCCTGGTGGTGTGGGAGGAACACTTCAAGACGATGCTGCTGCTGCTGCTCGAGACGCTGGGAGACAAAGATGTGAGGACATGAAGCCTCCGTCCGTGTCTGTTTAGATTCTCTTTCATCCTCTGTTGGCGACTTTCTGACCCGATCTGACTCTCTTCTCTCTCAGCACACGATCCGGGCGCTGGCCCTGCGAGTCCTGAAGGAGATCCTGAGGAACCAGCCGGCTCGCTTCAAGAACTACGCCGAGCTCACCATCATGAAGACGCTGGAGGCCCACAAAGACTCGCACAAGGAGGTGAGGAACTCGTGCAGAACACCACTCGCATCGTCGTAAGAGTTCTGTTATTTCACGCCCTCTTCCTCCCTCTTCCTCCCTCTGAAGGTGGTGCGGGCGGCGGAGGAGGCGGCCTCCACTCTGGCGGGCTCCATCCACCCGGATCAGTGCATCAAGGTCCTCTGTCCCATCGTGCAGACGGCCGACTACCCCATCAATCTGGCCGCCATCAAGATGCAGACGAGGGCCATCGAACGCATCACCAAGGAGCCGCTGCATCAGCTGCTGCCCGACATCATACCGGGACTCCTGCAGGTGAGACGTGGACCACAGCTGCAGACTAATCAGTCAAAGGGACAAAAAACACTTAAAACTTAAAAAATTCTTTCTTTATGTTTGTTTCTCTTAAGAAAAAGCACAGCAATCAAAGAATATGAACAATGAATCTTTCTTTGTATCTTTACTAGTTGCAGACATCAAAAACTATTAAATATTTTTATTTTCACACAATCTTTATTGGATTATTGTCTCAGATTTGATTTTCTGACATCAAAAGAGGAGTTATTGGCTGGTGTTTGGTGTTTATTTTGTCATGTGACATAAAAGAAGCAGAAAAAGAGGCATCTCACTGCTACAAGATGCACAAGTCTGGCTTAAAATTGTACTAATTGTTCATTTGTAGATATTTTAGTGCTATTAATCAGTTAACAGAACAGACATCTGTCCTGTCTGTAACCACAGAGCTTTAACAGCATCTCTTCTGTGCACTAATGAGTCATGAAAGTCGTCCACTGTCGCCGCAGTTTGTCTCTTTTAAGTGTTTCATTCGGTGTCGTCTGCCGTTGCAGGGCTACGACAACACGGAGAGCAGCGTGAGGAAGGCCAGCGTCTTCTGCCTGGTGGCCATCTACGCTGTGATTGGAGAGGAGCTGAAGCCTTACCTGGCTCAGCTGACCGGCAGCAAGGTACCTTCACTTCAGAAGCTTTCAGAGATTATACTTGCTTAAAATCTGAGTGCAAACTTTAACAGCAATCATTGTGTCTTTAACTTATCTAAGTTTTAACCAGTTATAAAGAAGAAAGAAAGATGTCATTTTAAGTCATTTTACAGCAGCTGCAGACAGTGGAAAGTGGTGCAGCTGTACAGTATATATTCATTTTGAAAATATGTGACATCTTGTCGGTAGGTCAGATAAACTGCCTGAACTCAAAAATCTATTTCACAACGTCAATATATAAGTTTTATTTATTCAGGAAGTCTCATCAAGCTTCATATCTCCTCTGCTAGAGAGTCCTGAGACCAACACAACGAGACACAGACACTAAACAATCACAAATATTAGTAAGGTGCAATTTGCTGGAAACCAGTCTTCACCAGTACAGAGTTAATATGACTTTGACCTCCAATCGAGGGCACACCAATAAAAAAAAAAACAGTGAAATTGACTAGATTAGAAATATTAGTACCCATTAAGAAATCCTTGAAGGGGACATATTCTGCTTTTTGTAGTTTTTTGTTATTTATATATTGTCATGATGTCACTTCCTTAAAGAGACAGGAGCTAAAACAGACAGAGGCTGAACTGAGCGGCTGCGTAAAGGGTCAGAATAAGATAAATAAGGAGTTTTTAACTGGAAATCATGCAAAGATATTCCAGTAGAGTCCCAGAATATGAGAATAGAGCTGGAAATATGTAGAATATTTCTCCTTTAACTGTGTTTTGCGCAATAAAATCATAAAAAGACACCGATTTTAAACTGATTAAGAGATAAACTAAACTGTAAACGACAGTCGAGAAGCAGAAAAGGAAGTTTGAAAAAGGACAAAATCATCTGCAGCTCCGTCGTAGGTCTGGCAGACAGAGGTCGAGTCCTCTAACCCTCCTGCTGTTTCCCTCCTACAGATGAAGCTGCTCAACCTGTACATCAAGAGGGCCCAGACCTCCACCAGCAACAGCAGCAGCTCCTCCGACATCTCCTCTTACTAACTCCCTGCCCGCAGCAGCAGCAGCACACGCACGCTTTTAGCTTTCAGCCTCGCCGTCACACAATAACCATTTTCATTCCATCAGCTGATCAGAAAGGAAAGGGGGGGGTGGGAGGGGGGGGGGATCATAAATATCCAGATGTTCTTTTGTAGGACCTAAAACTCTTTTATCTCATCAAACCTCCGTCTGTTTTCACCATTTCATCCCTCGTGCTATCTGTATCTGAGAATCTGTTATCTCAGTTTGCAGTTTTCCGCAGCTTTTTCCTCATCATCTCGGAAGTCATTTTCAGGAGGTAAGGTGATCCTGGCAGCTAAGACGTTTCGATAAGGACCAGGCCCTCTACCTGAATCTTCCTCCTCCTCCTCCTCCTCCTCGTCCACATTACAGCTAGAGTCATGAACCCTAAGACTTCATCTTCCATCGACGGAACCAAGATGATCGTATATATAGAAACCGTTTTTTTTTTGTTTGTTTTTGTTTGAGAAACAAGATCTCCTCTTCCTCCTCGCTCCTCATCTCACAATCGCATTGACTTTACAAAGAACATCTTCGCCGCCGCCCCCCCCCCCCTCTCCCCCCGTGCCTGACGTGAGTTCAAAGCTATCCTAGCATCAACGCCGTTTTTTTGTTTTTTTTTCTTAAACTTTGAAAGAACGTGAGGTGAAACCACGGAAGAGTTTTTTGCAGTGCGACTTCCTTCCCTTCCTCTCACTGCCGGAGGGAAAAACTTGTGGCTATCAGTATTTTTATTCATTTTTAGAACCTTTAATCCACTTTGTTTTTTGCTTTGACACATCATACCTTTATAGTACTGTATATTGAATGTAAAAAAAAGCTTTGAATGACCGTGGATCTCACCTGTGTTTCTCCTTCCTGAACTACTGCCTCATTGTACCTGGTGGATCAATCTTAAAGGCATCGGAATATATTTCCAAACGAACGTGCATTTGATGAATTTTGAGCCGTGTTGGACAGTTACAGTTAAAAGGCTGCGTTCAAGGGTCCATATGAAGTTTAATTAATATGTCAAAGATGATGATGATGATGATGATGAGACACCTCAGTGAGTCTGTTACACTCACTGGTTAGTTGGTTGTCAAAAAAATGTGAAAACCAACTTTGTCTCAGTTTACATTCAACGATCATTTGGCTGGCCAATGATTTTAAGCACTACAGTGATTTTAAAAAAAGAAAAGAAAAGTTTTATTATTTTGAGTCCAAGTACCAGCAGAAGATATCAGTGTTGTCATTTAAAAAAATAAAACAAATCAGTTTTTAAGGGTGGAAGAAAGAACGATGTAATTTGGTCTCTGTGACGCTTATTAGTTTAATTTTCCTAAAAAAAAGTAAAAATTAAAATTTTAGACTTTTTGGGATCAAAAATTTAAAAAATTTACTGCAAGATTAGATTTTAAAATTACATTGAAATCTTACTCATAATTTACATCATTAACAGTTTCTTAGCAATTCAACAATATTATGATATTATAATGTTTTTCTTGCACATTGAGTTACAACTACTGTATAAAAGGTGCAAATAAATAAACTTAAATTATTTACTGTAGGAATTTAACTGCTCAGCTGATGTAATGTTAACTGTAGCTCAGCAGAACAACATCGGATGTAATTAAACTTTAATTTAGCCTTATTTTCTTTTAGTTTTATAATCATGCCTGTAGCTGTTATCAATCATTATATATAAAAGCCACTTTTGACTGTAATAATTACTGAGTAATGTTAAGTATTCCCCTAATGTAATATCTTAATAAAAAAAGAACTAAACTGGTAAATTTAATTTTCCTAAAAAAAAAAAGAAAATTGGAAAACTGAAATCAGTTTTCTTAAAGTTTGATTTCGGTTTGTCAAAGTAAAATTACGATTTTAGACTTTTTTGCATCAAAAATTTTAAAATTTGCTGCAAGATTAGATTTTAAAATTACATTGAAATCTTGCTCATAATTTACATCATTAACAGTTTCTTAACAATTCAACACTATTATAATGTTTTTCTTGCACATTGAGTTACAACTACTGTATGAAAAGTGCAAATAAATAAACTTAAATTATTTACTGTAGGAATTTAACTGCTCAGCTGATGTAATGTTAACTAGCTCAGCAGAACAACATCGGATGTAATTAAACTTTAATTTAGCCTTATTTTCTTTTAGTTTTATAATCATGACTGTAGCTGTTATCAATCAGTATATATAAACGCCACTTTTGACTGTAATAATTACTGAGTAATGTTAAGTATTCCCCTAATGTAATATCTTAATGAAAGTGAACTAAACTGGTAAATATAATTTTCCTAAAAAAAAGAAAATTGGAAAACTGAAATCAGTTTTCTTAAAGTTTGAATTCGGTTTGTCAAAGTAAAATTACGATTTTAGACTTTTTTGCATCAAAAATTTTAAAATTTGCTGCAAGATTAGATTTTAAAATTACATTGAAATCTTGCTCATAACTTACATCATTAACAGTTTCTTAACAATTCAACACTATTATAATGTTTTTCTTGCACATTGAGTTACAACTACTGTATGAAAAGTGCAATTGAATAAACTTAAATTATTTACTGTAGGAATTTAACTGCTCAGCTAATGTTAACTGTAGCTCAGCAGAACACCATCGGATGTAATTAAACTTTAATTTAGCCTTATTTTCTTTTAGTTTTATAACCATGACTGTAGCTGTTATCTATCAGTATATATAAACGCCACTTTTTACTGTAATAATGACTGAGTAATGTTCCGTATTCTCCTAATGTAATATCTTAATAAAAGTGAACTAAACTGGTTCATTTTTCTGACTGTGACTGATGCCGCAATAAAAAGAGAAGCATTATATTTATCTGATGCTACTCAAGATAAATTTGTGATTATGCTTAATACAAGCATATATTTATATATATTAATATATATATTTTTTATTTGTTTTGAACACAAAACACAAAGTGATTGCAGTTTAAATCACAATATTGCTCAGAAGAATTGTAATTTTCCTCAGATTTTACTTTTGCTTTCATTCTGAGATTTCATTTCTGAGCTCAGTCTTAAAGCACTTTGTAATATAATCTACAAACATTTTGACTTTTTTCATTTTCCCTGTAAATTTCACTGACAGGAATGACACAACTTCCTCTTCAGATAGTAAAAAAGCTGCTAAAACACTTGAAAAAGGCTTGTTATTAATGAGTTCTTTTTTGTAAATAATGTAAAAAACTAAAATAAAGATTTTACCTGGCAGCAGTTAAAGAGGCTAAAAACTGTTGTGATGCTTAAAAGCAGATGTGACGAGAAATTAAAACACATTTTCAGTCCAAGGATGAGAAAATAAAAAGAGTCCAAAATGTAAAATTAACTTTAATGACATTATAATGATAAACAGAAACATTTTAGAAAATTTAATCCAGTTTTCCAACTTTCTGTTACTGATTTGTTAAACGGAAAATTATCCTAATAAGCGTTACCAAATACCAAATCCATCATCTGTTTATATTTAAAATCATACAGTGTTTCCTGTTTTTAACAGATTTTCATGAGTGAAAATAAACTAAACAAAAGTCACTCAGCTCAGAAATTACAATATAATTATTTAAGAGGGGAGAAAAAAAAAAGCAAAAACCACTGAAATGACAGCAGTTATATTCTTATTAAAGTATGTGAAGCCGAAGACCCGGTTGTGTGTAAAGTGGGAGTTTATTGGTGCAGATGTCTGCTGTCTTACAGACGTGGGAATCCACAAACTGTCAAGTCAAGACTACTGTGATCTGTTGAGTTTCATTCCAAAATACTGTAATATATAGAAATGTTATATTACACTTATTAAAAAAGAAAAATCTAAAGGTCATTATCTCAAAAACACACTAGCAGTATTTTAATTTATAACAGTTTTGTCAGCAAAGATATAAATAAGACTTTGCTGAAGAAGTGTTCAGTTTGTTTTAAAAGATTGAACAGTTTTGGAAAGAAACTCGTCTGTTTCAGCTGTTTTCTAATTTGAATGTAAGTCACTTTGAGACTTGGACCTTCAAAATGTGAAATATTTTAAGCGAATGACAAAACGGGCAATACTTTAAAAAATCTGACAAACAGATCTGACAATCTGAAGTTCAAATCGTACAAATAATCGTACAATAATGCTAACTGATGAATTTTAAAGTGCCAGTGTTACAGATTGTCCTTTTAAAAAAAAATGTAAAGAATAAGAAAAGAGAGTGTTCGATCTTTGGACATTAGCAATAAACTCTAAAGAAATCCAGCTTGGATTTTCACGTCGAAGCACTGTAAATTTTCCATTGTGTTCCTCCTTTGAGACGCTCTCGCTGGTCAATGTACAGAAGTGTCATTTTTTTAAAAAAAGTGCACCTATAAAATGTTACTGCTGCTTTATTATAATACTAACAAATACGCCTAATAACTCCAGCGTGTGTACTGTATCTCTACAGAAAGCGGAGGTGCAGTTATGACAAAAAAACAAATTAAATGATTGAACACTTGATTGGTTGAACTTTCCTGGTGCGTCATTTAAACATTTAAACTCCACCCGCCTGGCGCACAAGGCGAGTCCAAACAAACACTCTACGGCACGTTGAGGAAACGTTAAGAGGATGGTTCAACATTTTTGGGAAACAGAGTATCTTGTTTTCTTGCTGAGAGTGAGATGAAAAGATCGAAAACCGCTCAAGTTTTTTTTGTTTTTGAGCAGGTAACGCTAACGATTATTTTCTCGATTAATTGAGAAGTTGTTTGATCCGTAAAATGTCAGAAAACCCGTGAAAAATGTTCCCCAAAAGCCAAAGGTGACGTCTTCAAAAACCAACAATCCAAAGATATTCAGTTTACAAGTTTTAAAAGACCAAATAAAGCAGAAAACATTCATATTTGAGAAGCTGGAATCAGAGAATTTCTACATTTTTTCTTTAAAAAAATGACTCGTTTGGCATCTAAACATTATAGAACACACTATAATGTAGTTATAAGCAGCTTTAAGGGCATTTTTGAATTTGTCAGACAGTTTTAATCATATAAAATAAATCTGTCAATAAACAATTTTAAAAAAAATGTCCTTATATCTTCTTCTAGCTGCACGTTTCCTCATCTAACTCTCTGCAAGAAAGCGTAAATATGTTTTTCTCCAGAATGTCAGACGTCTTCTTTAGTTTACAGGCCTTACTTTATCTCTTCACACACACACACACACACACACACGTTACTCGGACTGTTAAATGTACTGTACCAGTGCCCGTTGTCGCTCTTCTCTCTCTCTCTTCTGAGAGAATTTGGCAACTTTGATCAACTTTTTAAACTCTGGATTGAATGTCGCCTCTACAGCATGTCGTCCAGTGATCCAGTGTTAGCCTCCAGCAGTTCAGGCGACTGAAATCCTTCCCTTTACTCTTTTGTGTACAGTCGATACAACGTCTGCATGCGTACAATACTACACAGGAATCGTAGGACATGTCGCTGTCAAATGTGGTTAATTTGACCAAAAAAACAAAAAAAAAACAACTGAGCAATCAATTTAACTCTTGATTTCCTGAATGTTGTGCCTTTTTGGGTTAAAGATTTCTGGCAATATTACCTGGTTGTCCTGTACGATACTAACCTGTACTAACACACTACACTGCTTACTTTAAGGTGGACTTTAGCCCCGCCCCCCCCGCGCTGCAGCCGACATGAAGTAATGTGAGAACAAAAAAATGAAGAGATGCGGCGCTGTAAATACGCTTCAAGCCAGCGGTGAAATGATATTTTTCCCATTGAAACCACTTACAATGCATGCCTCCTCTTCCTCCCTCCTCCCTCCTCTTCCTCTTCCTCCCCTCCTCCTCCCCTTTTTATTTTTTAGTTTATTAGTTTTATTTCATGCTTTACAATATTTATATTATGTTTATTTTCCTGTGTATGACTGTATATATTTACATGTTTGGTTCTCTTTCACCTGTGATAGACTTTGCAGAACTTGAAATAAAGTATCAGACTTCTACTTCTTCTCTTTGTCTTTTATCTGTTTTACATCTCTGTTCTTGTCCTCTAGCTTCTGTCTTCTTCTTCTACGATGGACGACAGGTTTGCAGGAAAGTGAATTTAAATGTTATGACTCAGAATAAGACTCCAATGCAAGTATTTAACACCTTTATTGGGGCAAATGTTTGGAAAAAAAGGGATTAAAAGCAATTAAATCTTTATTGGCTCTTTACAGCATGTGAGTTTAAATGTGGATTTTGATATATTTTTAATTAACTGATGTTTTTAATGGTTGCACATTAGTAGGTTCTGCACTTTTACTGTTTTTTTGCAATATTACCCCTATTTCTGATATTATTTTTCCATTATTTTGACTCCCTGATTGCTTTTTATATTCATTTATCCTCAAATCTGTGGAGCTTCTGATGCATTTGGGAATCTACACTTATAAACTTCATTTCCCATGTGCCCTTGCATTAAAAACACAGGTGTTCACTATTAGATGTCGTCACAAACTCAGAGATTCACTTTTTTCCACAAACATTTGTTTGTCTGGTGTCTTCTGTTCTTCATAAACTCCGGGCTGGAAGGTAATTTAAGAATTTTATTGTGTTTTTTTCAGACTCTTAAATATGATAAATATACCTTTAAATCAAATTATTCCTCATGTTGTTCAATTAGTTGATACAAGAAAGTTTAGAGACTAAAGTCATTGTGAAGGTTGGATGGAAACCACCACCAGATGGTGCTCTCAGCTCTTCATCAGCTGAAGAGGATGATGTCTCAGTGTTTGATCGGTGTTTTATTTGATCAACTGCACATATTTATTGATGATTGTGGGATTATTATGATCAGTTTTGCTTGAATATGTTCACTGAGGTTGTTGTTTGATATTACAGGTCAGTTTTTGTTGTTAAAGCTGCACCAAAATGTTAAATAATTCACAGTTTTTTATCATTTTAGATTAAAGTTTTTATTCTGGTAAATTGTGAGGACGCTTCAGAAGAACCTGTGACTTTTCTCTGTTACAGGAAGTCTTCGTCGTCATCGTCAACATGGTCGTCGTCTCTGGAGTCCTTTGTGAGTTTCACCCCATGAACCACGAGAGTCAGATCCACAGACAGGGAGGCTCAGATCAGATCAGATCAGATCAGGGTTTCAGACTTTTCAGGTACAGATTGTTATAAATAGTCAACTTTTGTTTTTCCATTTCAGGATCTGTAACTTGATTAATGAATGGTAGAAAAGCTCAAGTTCTCTAAATTCTCTATCATGAGAAAGATGTATTTAAACAGGAAAAAAGTGATATTAGGAACACCAAATCGGTAAGGTGAGATATATATAAATTAATTAAATCACAATCAAAAATATGTTTTGATTGAAAAAGGCAAAAAACAAACTACATATTCATCAGCAAACCTGCTGTCAGCTGTCTAGAAGAATATTAGTTCCTTTTGTTTCACAAGGCATGAAATTGAGTGACGTACTTTTTTTTCTTACATAACAATACATAGAATATAATCTATATCAGGATAAAAACACAACAGTTCACTTTTATTTCCCACATGGCCAAAGCTACTACTGAGGAAACAAAGGTCACGACCTCTGTGTTTTAAGAGAGACTTTAGAGGGTTTTATGCAACTTTATAAGGAGTTTTCATTCTACAATAGCACATAAATTACATTAATTAAAATAGATTCTTGTATTATTTAGACTCGGTATCTTCAAATGAGTCTTTTTATAGTGAAACAGCATTTAGATCATCATGTAGTGAGTAAATGTACAGAATTTAGATTTCAGCAGTTAAATGAATAAGTGAAATGTGAGGAAAAAATGAACATTTTGTGGGACACATGGTTCTGTGGAGGGACTCCAGTGATGATTTGCATTATAGTTATATTAATTAATTAATCTACCGTTTAATGGTTTGGTTCATGAAAAAGTGGAAAAGCGGATCTTGTTTTGTCTCACCTGCAGTCCAAAACCAAAATAAATATATAGTTTAATAGAAAAATAGCAAATATTCACATTTGCAAAGCTGGAATCAGTGTGTTTTAAACATTTTTTTCTCAAAAAACTGACTTTAATAATTAATTGATTGTCAAAATGTCTGTTGGTTAATCTTTCTGATCAACTAATTGTATATCAGTATTATCTAACGTCCTGGCTACAGCCCTGCTATCACTGCAGTCTCTAAAGCAAGTTGAAAAATTAAAGCCACCGTCCAGAGTTCAGCAGCTTTAAAGGATCAGTCTGCAGTTATTCTACACCATGAAAATACCAAATACCACCACTGGTACTGAAGATGTAAATCCTTAAAAACTGCTCACAAATATAAAGTTTCATGTGTTCAACAGCTGATCAGTGTAGTTTTTAACAAACAAGAGGAAATAGTGCATTTTTTGTGGGACTATTTTCAGCAGCGGATGAATCCACATTCGGAGCTGCAGCGTTTCTGGCAGCAGGACGGTGTTTTCAGCGTTGTGTATGTGTTTTTAATAGCTTTTGGACAACAGTGGAGCCCTGTGGCACAGAGGAAGAAGATATATTTAGACCGTACTGGTTAGAAGATCAATTCACGGGATTTATTGTCCCTCAGCTTCAGCTCTTGTGGTTCACTTTATAGCCAGAAAAGTGATTCAGAAAACTCTCTCAGACGTCCCAACTGCCTCCTGAAAACATATGCTCTGTGGCAGTATGGAAATTTGGAGGTGGATTGAAACATTTTGAGTAATAATTGTGCGAAGATGATGATGATGATGATGATGATGGTGGTGGTGGTGGTGAGAGCCAGGTTGAGCTCCTCTCGTGCGATCGGGCCGTATCGGTGATTTCAGGTGAACAGTCCGCAGGGCCCTCGCTGTTTGGTTTACAAGCTCCGCTCTGACATTATTATAAATCTTTAAACACATCTCTTGGATCACTGGCTCCTAATGGGGCGTTTCATTTGTACATCAAAGCGGGGCGTGGGGACGGTGCGCCGGCGTTGGATGAGTCCTCCCCGCCGTCAGACCTTGAAATGGCTTCGTTAGCATCTCTCAGCGGTGGCCGTGTGTGTCGTCGCCGAGGCCTGGCTGTTTCATCAGTATGCACATGCTGTTGAAAATTAATTTCATTAAAGGCGCTCTATTTGCAGCCCCCCCCCCCCCCTCCCTGCACCTCCACCCGCCCAGCTCCTCCTGTTTAAAAGCCCTCATAGTGTATGATTAGCGCGCATTTCCCCAACCTGGCTGGGAGTGGCGGCTAGGTCGGGAGGTCGCGCAAATGAAAGAGAACAACTTCATTGTGAGATGACTGGCCCATAAATCATCGGCCGTTTTCTATAAATCACGGCAGATGGCAGGGAGCGAGCCGAGGCTCATGGGAGCTCGTTGCGGCCCCTGTGCATGATGGGAAGGGCCGGGCTTAGCTGCGGCGGAGGCTGGCAGAAGCGCAGGGTCAGTTCCAGTTTGAGGATTGCGGAAGACGTGAGGTGCGGTGGAGGCCGGGCCGACTTGTCACCTCCCCCCCCCCACCCCCGTCCCTGCAGCTCGGTCCCGGGCTCACCTGATGAGATGCAGACCCCGGAGGTCCTGGTACAGCACCTCTCCACGCTGCCCTCCGTTTAACAGGTCTAATCTGCCTGCTTAATATGGAGACAACTTCATCCCCCTCTCGTCCCCGAGCTGCGCTGAGACCTGTCAGGTTGACACTAAATGTCCGCCCAGGAGGGGAGAGATCTGCCAGGCGGACTCACACCTTCATTATTCATCATGATTATTTAACAGAACAGGATTCACCCGCACTGCAGCCCGGCTCTGCTGCAACACTGCGGCTTATCCTGTTTCAAATTCTACATTCTTTAACATGAAGCCAGAAGTTGTAACGCTGTTGTCACCAGCAGGAATTATTCACAAAAACCAGCCAGTTAAACAACAACGGTTTCAGTTTTAGACACAAAAGAAACATAAAAAGCTTCTTTAATACTCAGCGGAGAACAGAAACTCGTCTCCTTTAAACTCTAAATGAATGAGGCAGTTTAGTGATTATAGAGACGTGCAAATACAACAACACAGGTTCAAATCTGCCAGTGACTTGTTTGAACCTCTTCAATCCCACTGATTTACCATTAAAAATATGTTATACAGTAAAACATTGTTTAAAATCACAGAACTTTATTTTAAATATCAGTCTGTCCAAAGATACCAGATTGAGTGAAACTTTAGCTCAAGACTAGAAGAATAATATCTCCATCTGATGGAAGAAACACTGCAGAGAAATTAATTCTTTATTAATAATCCAATTTATTCAACAACACAGTAAAACTGGTAACTAAATGACAAAATCTCAGATTCTGTCTTTTCCTCTTCTTTCCTGTTCAGCCTCTCAGCAGATTTATTTTTATTTCTAGAGGATGTACTTTATCTCCAGCGTTTCATTCATGTATTTATTTTTTATTATTTATCCTTTATTTAACCAGAAAGGTCCCATTGAGATATAACATCTCTTCTTCCAGGGAGTCCTGGTTAAGATGGCAGCAGAAAAAAATAAAAAGGTTTCATATAAAAGTACATACGAGGACAAATAACATCACAAAAAACATAACAAAACAAACAGACACATAGCATACAGGGATCAGACGTTAGAAAGATTTGTGCACTTTTTAAAAGCAGTAATATTGTGTAAAAACTGCTTTCTGAGCCGTTACAGTAAAGTCGTTCCTCTTGCTGCCAGTAGAGGGAGCTTCAGAGCTGCTGGAGGACTGACAGCAACACTGAGACAGAACATCTTTCTACCTGTTGAACAGGAACTAATGTAGAAGAGAGACGAGTGTTGAAATGTCACTTCGAGTTGTCAGGTATGAACATGCAGGTACAGGCTGCAGTGTTACTACATTTCCCAGAAGTCACCTGTTAATCAAATAGTTTGGGCGCGACAGTAAAGGTCTTTTTCCTTCTGTTGGACTTTGAGGTTCTGGAGATGACGCTCTCTTTCTGGCTCATAGTAACTACCTTCTTCTTCTTCTTCTTCTTCTTCTTCTTCTTCTTCTTCTTCTTCTTCTTCTTTTTCTTTTTCTTCTTCTTTTGTTTCTTCTTTTTCTTCTTCTGTTTCTTCTTCTTTTGTTTCTTCTTTTTCTTCTTCTTCTTCTGTTTCTTCTTTTTCTTTTTCTTCTTCTTCTCCTCCTCCTCCTCCCTTTTTTATAGACATTTGTTGACAAACCAGTCTTCACTCAAGGTCCACTTACTTGCTTTCTTGGGAGCTTTTGACTGCATCAGTCAGCAGATGAAGTTAAATTATTTTAGGCTGAAAAGTTGAGCTTGATAGTTCAGTCTTGACCTTGAAAACAGCAGCTGACGAGATAATCTCCAATCAAGGGCCACTTATAGTGCTTGCTCTGGAGCTTTTGACTGAACCACATGGTCTTCATCACACATGTTGGCTTAAACTTGAACTGCTGAGCTCAGATTTTAAGCCAACATCGACAAGAATAACAGAAGTTGGAACATCCATATTTATATGACACCTGAGCGAACTCTGTCTGTCAATGAAGACCATGTGATACGCTCAAAAGCTCAAGAGCAAGCAACTAAAGTGGGCTTTGAGTGGAGCTCAATCTTAGAAATTTGCTTTAAAATGTTAAAATGCTTTTAAAATGAACGTTAAAATGCCCCGTGAGTAGAAAAACATCACAATAAACCTGTTATGCTTGTTGCTGATCCAGTTTAAAATCCAGTGGTGTTAACGTGGTGCACAGCTGCCCAGATGTGTCTCCTCTCAGCACAGAAGGCGACACTTTGTCTTCAACTGATCTCTTCTCATCGTGCGAGCTCTCAACACCATATCAGGCTGATTAAAGTCTTTATTTAAGGGGGGGAAAAAAAGATTTCTCTTCCTCAGAGAGAGATGAAGACGGGATTTATCGGGTTGTCTTGTCCGCTGCACAGATCCGCCTTACCCGCTGACCTCACGGGGGTCGACGGAGACCCCTGCTCCGTCCTGATTGGCCGGTGCAGTTCTCTCCTCTTCATCAAAACGCTGCACAAAAACCGTTTCCTAGAAGGCGACCAGATCCCGGTTGACATCTGGTCTAAATTGCCACTTTTGATAATTGAGGGCCTGATTTTTTTTTGTGTTTTTTTTTTTTGGAGAGTTTATGTTGAAAACAGTTTTCACAAAGAAAGCAGAGGAGGAGCTGTTTGTTATTCTTCTCTGCACAATTTAAGAGCACTAAAAGATGTTTAAACAAGACGTATAATGACACAGGAGGAGTTATGAGGGGGGTTTTTAGAGCTGAGAAGACTCCTTATCTAACAGGTAGTTAAATACATACAGTTTGCATCTATTTTCAATATATGCACTTTAAATTATGCAGCATTTTATTAGCTGAAATCTCTTTTTTTATCTTATGTTTAAATCAAATAAATATTCTAGATGATTTGTGCATCATTTTGCAAACTTTCCCCCAAATTCAGATATATTTAGCATCTTTGCACAGCATCGATCCTTCTAAATGAGTAAAATGATGATGAGTCGAGTCATGTGATGAGCTCCAACCTGTTCTACGGCTCCACCAGGACTTTACCACTTGTTAATACATGTGTGTCACCGTCTGAAGCCTCTCTGTGTTGTTTTTGGGTTTGAAGTTCTCAGAGAAACAGACACTCGGCTGCTCTGCTGTGAGTCGGGGGGTGAACGTGGGGAATTCTCCACATTCATGTATTCCTCTGGTACGCTGCACTTAAAAGCAGCGGAGCCCCATTAGCCGCTGCCCTCTTATTTTTCTCTACTCTTTATTTTCTCCCCCCCCCCCCCCCTCACTTCTGCTGGATCTTTTTCCATCCAGCTGGCTCCCAACCAGAAGCTCCTTTTCCCTCCGAGACCCGTTCAAACATTCAAAAAAAAAAAAAAAAAAGACAGAGAAAGGAGGAGGAGGAGGAGGAGGGGGAGGAAGGACAACTGAGGCAAATGTTTCCTCGGCTCGCCTAATGAACATCTCTCGACTTTGATGGTTCAAGGGTCCATCTGGGCTCGACTTCAGGTCTGAGAGTGTGTCTTTCTCACAGACGCTGGTGTGTGTTTGGATAATCAGACGTTCAACAGCTCCACGTCATTCAGCTTTTACGCCGGCGCTTGAATTCCGGAGCGACACGCAGCGACTCACTGACTCAAGTTTAGATTCTTGTGGAGTTCCCACAATTTCAAAAACTACCAAATACGTCAGGGTGAATTTCAGGGAAACTCTTATATATTATTATATATATATATTATCATATTTTTATTTGATGGAAGGGCGTAGACATCAAAAAGATAGTTATGGGTTTGAGAATCTCACTTTGTAAATATCAGAAGAGCTGAAACAAGCTGATTCTGTCAAGCAGAGTGAGATAAGAATAAAACCTGTAAAATAAAACCTAAATCACAAAGTTCAAGGCTTTTTAACTTGTATCTGGTGTTTCTGACTTGATTCAGAGAAGCAGGTGTCATGCAAATGTACAAAGAAAAGCATAAAGTCAGAACAAAACTGCATTTTCAAGGCATCTGAAGTTATTTCTACACCAAGTCTCTTCTAGATAAATCCTGATGTTCCTGTTGCTTTGTGCAACATGAGGAGCTTCACTAAAACACATAATTTCACGCTATGACAAAAAGCTTTCATAAGTCATGTTGTATCATCTGAAATCAGAAATCTGTGCCCCTTTAATGATGTTACGACATCGAGGCAACAGCAGAAGTTCAGTATCGTTTCTCCACCTACATCATCCGCCTCTTTATTTACTGAATGATCTTCTTTCTGTTTGTTGTTGATGCTCTTATCGCCTCGCCAACATGATCTCAAAACGTCCTTTTGTCAAACAGAACAGACAATAGCAGCAAACCTCTGAGTAGAGATGTGCCGGTAAACCGTTTTTTACTATATATATATGTTTTAAAAGGAAACCGTGAACACAGAGCAGTTCTGCCTTCAGCAGCAGTTTTATTTTATTTAGACTCAAGTCGCCTGTAAGAGTCCAGTATAACTGTTATTATCTTCTGTGTGCGTTTACTAATTTATTTGCCTTTTTTAAAAATGAATTTAACTGTCAACACCAAGCAGATAAAACTTATTACAAAGTTCTTGCACTCCAGAAATCGATCGACCAGTTTCATTAACAAAAAAATCATGAATTTCCTAAATATGACTGGGACTCGAACACAGACACTGAGCTGCATTGGAAGTAATTTCCAGTCAACTGTCTTTAACTTTCAACTTTATTTAACTGTTTATTTAACTGCAGTACACTGTACAGACAGCTGGCAGTGAATAAAATGCGAGGTGATGATGGTGTGAAGTCATTTAACTGTATTTTAGCACTAATAGCAGGATTTCAGGAAACGTAATTACCGTAATAACATCTTTTACCAACAATAATTGTAGCATGAAAATCTGATACCAGCACATCCCAACCTCTGAGTGTATTGAAATGAGAAGGGTGCATTTTCTTCTAAATTCAACTTTTCATTTGTAAGAGAAAGAATAAGTTATTGTGTCTCTACTTTAAGAAGCATAAAAAGCTAAATAAGCTAAACATCGTCATTGCTGTTAGAGCTTGGAGACTTCATTGCTGATGTATTTCCCAGTGAAACAGGATGTTAAAGTGCTGGAAACATTACTTCTTGATAATTTAATTAGACAGTTAATATTTATTTAATCCTGATTGTCCCTTGTGGAACAGAAATCCCTCGTTTACGACGTCTCGATGCAGCATCTCGACCAGCTCGTCCCTCACGGTTCTGCTCCGGGTTTTATTCCTGGAGTAGTCCATCTCAGTTTTTTTTTTTTTTATTTTATTTTATTCCAATTACTTTTTTTTTGGCAGTTTTGGCTTAATATGAAAGACCTACAGCAGGCAAGAAAATTTGGGAAAGGAAAGTGACTTCATGAAAGGCCTCACGTTCAAAGCCGGAACCGAACTGGGACGCTCCAACAAATGGCTCAATCTTTAGACCACTAAGAGTCGAGTCACTGTTTGTTGAAACTTTCCAGGAAGAGATAGATAGATAGATAGATAGATAGACAGATAGATAGATAGATACACAGATAGATAGATAGATAGATAGATCGATAGATAGATAGACAGATAGATAGATAGATAGATAGATGTGTCCTCTCAGCTCGCAGCAGCAAAACTAAACCCAGAAATGTGTTTTCATTCAGCTCAGAATGACAGTGAGAGCAAAATTTAGACATCAGCGTTTCTTTTTTTTTTATTGGCTCTGAAAGTCTGACAGTGAAACTTGAGCTGTCTGTCTGCCACCTCCGTCATGTGACAGGCCGTGCCGTTATGTCGTGATGGCGTTTTGAGAGGGGATCCGCGGGGGGGCCAAGGGCACAGGGAGCCTTTCAAGGTGGACTTTCCTTCTAACGAGCCCGGCGCTGGGCCTCTGTAAACCTCCCCCCCTCCTCCTCCCCCCTCCTCTTCCTCACACGTCTCTGCAGCCCAAACACAGACATTAATGCAAATTATGGTCTGATAATTTAATAACTTTGCCGGCTTGATCTGTCCTTTTTATTACAATTATCATCAGGCAGGGGGTTGCGTTCCATCATCAGAAAATAAACACCATCGATCATCCTTGTAATGATTAGCCGCTGACAGGCCGGGCTACGCTTTGCATAAATGGACTGTAATGCAGCGCTGGAGAGGAGAGCGGGGGCGTTTTTTTTTTTTTTTTAGATGTTTTCTGCTAACTTTGGCTTCACGTTCGGGGGTTATTAACCGTGCTGATAATCACAGCAAGGCTCCCTTTATGTTCCGGAGAGGCGGCGTGGTTCTCAGCCAGCGAGGAGAGCCGTTTCTTAACGGATTACGTCAGGGGAGACTGACTCCAGCTCGACACTCGGAGCCAAGACATGCAGTCGGGGCCTGTTAAGTCTTTCCAGAAAAAGGGCTGGAAGGTGCCAGAGCCATACACAGAGCTGGCACCCGGCGCTGCCTCAGCATCAGGGCCTCCCTCTTAATTGCAGTGGAAAATGATGCTGCATTTCCCGCCTGTTGAACAAGCTTGTAAAGAAAACAACCCCCCCACCCCCTCCTCCTCCTCCTCCTCCTCCCTCACTCCCCTTCTTCCAAAGAGAACAGGCTAATTTATAAACTGAGAGTCTTAAATACAAGAAAGAATAATCAGGCTTTGGAGGCTTCGGAGGCTTTTTGGCACCACGTTAGTCCATTTTCACCATGGGGAGAAAAACATTAACAAACTTAAATCACGGTCGCATCAGGTGGTGAATGTTTTATGCTGTCTGTGTTCTCTTTGTACTCCTTGGCAAAGCCCTCCAGCACCAAAGACTCTCTCTGAACAAAGGTGCATCAACTTTCTTCACTCTGATTACACCTCCAACGAGTCTTAGGAGAAACTCAGGTATTTATGATTCAGGGTTTAAATTTACGCACGGTTCATATCTCTGTTTTCACAGGCTATGAAATAATAGCGCTCACTCCCTGTTAAAGCCTCGTCTTTGCCAGTGATGAAGGAGGAAGAGGAGGGCGGGCGGGGGGGGGGGGGGGGGGGGTAAAGATTGAGACACACACTCGCCGAGCAGCCGGCCGTAACACAGAGCTGCTTTGTTCTCTGCCTTTTTTTTTGCTTTTTTCGCTTTGAAACACCGAGCAGAGATGAACTCCCCTCCAGGAGAACGTGTTCTCTCTGCCTGACCACAACGGGATACCATCCTCAAAACCACCTTTCGTGTCAGGATTTCGAAAAGAAATCTCACGTTCAAAACCCACAAACCCCCCCCACCCCACCCCTCTTCCTCGTACACTGTTGACCCTTCGTGCCAGATCAAAGATGGCTGCACCTCGGGTTCAGGTGTTCCTGAGTGAAGGTTACACGGTTGCCGTGGAGGTTTGTGGGTCTGTTGCAAGGAGATCCACATGAAAGGTTCGTGTTAGCTCACCTTCCCAGGTGAGAAACACTGGAGCCTTTGTTGCCTCGTGTGTGCAGTGTTGTTATTTAAAGCCTAATTGCTATTACCGACGTGTATGACATCAGACTCAATCATGTCACGTTTGAACAAAAAAAGCAACAATCTGTGACTTTTTGCGTGTTCAGCTGAGATGACGGAGGCGCCGCTGTCACACTTGTGAATTTGTTTGACCTCCAAAGAGAAAGAACAGCATCAGTCATTTGTTCAAATGCCTCAATTGACAAAGAGCTCCAGCAGCCGTGTGAATTATGACTCTTTTCTGTCAGGAGCAAAGGCAGAAGTAGTTTGACGTTGTTATGGAGCATTAAATTAGGGTAGTGAGGAGGTCTGGTGCCTGAATGAGTCAACAAATTGCGCAAATTTGACGTAGTAAACCGCTGCAATGATGAATCAATTAGTAGATCAACAGAAAATGAATCGTCAACTATTCTGAATCATCTTTTCAAGGAAAAATGCCCAAAATTCTCAGTTCCAGCCTCTCAAATGTGATTATTTTTTCCTTCTTCTATTATAGTAAACTAAACATCTTTGAGTTGTGGACTGACTAGACTTTGAGAAACAGTGATCAACATCTTTCATAATTTTCTGACATTTTATAGACTAAACGACTAATTAATTAATTGAGAAAATAATCTATAAATTAATACATAATGACAACAATCGTTAGTTGCAGGCCTGTTATTTTCCAGACTTTATAAAAATTCAGTTGTTTCACAGTCTGTAATTCAATATATACATTTAAACACCCATAGAGACACATACAAGTGTACATATATATGTAAATCAATACTGTAAATGATTATAAAATATTAAAGATACACATAACTGCACTGCCAATTGTTTATTTAGTGTCTTAAAACAGACAGACTGCAGCCTTACTGTCAGAGAAATGACACAAAACACTTTCAACAAGTCATATATTGTAAAAAATAACATTGCATTTGTAATTTAACAAGCAGGAATTCAACTGTTTCTTTTAGAGGACTAGAGAGATGATACAGTGATCTGTGAGGTGAACGTTATAGAAAGAAAACAGATATAATCTAATATGTTTCCTAGTTTCCTGCCTTGCTGTGCGTTCTAATCAGAATACGCCAGCCGTCAGCAGACACCTGCTGGATGACACCTGGACCGTCGCAGCATACGTTTAGCGCTGTGAATCCTCAGAGAAGGTGGTTGATGAGGAGGAGAGGGCAGAGCGATGGGAGGTTTTAATGAGGACCTCCATCCTCAAAACCCCGGAGAGCGGAGACCTGAAGGCCTCCGGCGAGCGGCGAGGTGGCGGCGCTGACCTCCCTCAGCTGCCACCGGGATCCATGACTCCCCGAAAACCCCCGACACCCGTTCAGCTGGAGAGTTTCAACCAGGGGTGAAAGTAGATTGAAGTTGCCGGTACTACTACCCCAACCTTCATCGCTTCGAATTGTTCTCCTCTTGCCTTTTTTTAACGGATGTATGGTGAAGATAATTTGTTTTTTTTTTAAATTAGAAGAGAATTTCACCTCTCTCTTTGAATTTTCAGAGCATTTTGCACATATGAAAGAAGAGATGATGATGAGTAAAATGTTTCAAAATGTCAAACATAACTTCTGAGCATTTTTTCCCCCCAAAGCAAAATACTTAAAACATTTTTTCCACAGAGGCCTCAAGTATTTATCCTCCTCTGAGTAATGGTGAGTCATGCCACTTGTTGACTGGGCTGCTCTTCTTCTTCTTTGCCCAGCCAAGTCTTCACATAAGGCAGCAGATCACCACTGTTTTCATGGTGGTCCCACAGAGCTGATGAAGAGGAGATTTGCTGCATTTCTTGATGCCAGTTTGCTCCTAAACTCAGTTATGATATTGTTAATTCTGCTGAACTGCTGCTCACAATCAGCATTTCTTACGGACAGTTCATCAACTGCCATAAGCGACTTCCTCATCTTGTTAAGAATGCTTCTTCCTCCACTTGTCTGTATCCAGGTGGGCCTCTTGTTCATTCATTCACTCGTCTTCTCCAAACCGAAGCTTGTCGAGGTCTGCCGTTTGATTGATTAGACTATTGTAAGCCTCTTTTCGGTTGGCTGTGACGCCGCCCTTTGCTGTGGTTGCGAAGAGTCTTTCTTTCATATTCTCTGCCACTGCTTGGATGAACCGAGCAGAGTTATTGACGGAAGTCTCGCCAACTCTGGCGTCAACTACATGTTGTTGTGGTCGTTTGGTTTTCTATGCGTTTGACATACGTTGTCATGGGCCTTTTGGGAGTGTGGTCTTCCTGCTCTGAAGAAATTCTTGAGTTCAGTCAGAACATTTGTCATTAGTGCAAAACTTGTCAGGAAGTTGATGGAGCACAACATAGAAAGCAGACCCTGTTTCATCTGCAGAGATTTCCCTGCATGAAGAAGCTACCCAGCGAACAATGAACACTCTTCCAAACCTTCTGAGGGTGATGTGTAGGTTGTGAACACATTCACTCAACTCCAGAACTTCCAGTGCCTGGTCCACAGCAAGGTCCAGTCTGTGATTAAAGCAGTGCTATGGTACAACGCCTTGGAAGTCATCCTGGAGCAACTTCCCAACACCGACTCCATCACTGCAAATCCAATGACGACTTCCTGCAGCAACTCAACGGTTGCACACGAGCTGTTCCTTGATATGAGCAGCACACAGACTATCCAGCTCGACCAGGTCCAATGGAAAACACAATTAGTGTTGATTTGTGCCCAACACTGACTCATCAGCCAATACTGTGATCTTACTCCTTACCCTCTATTATCTTATTCAGAAGTTCCTGTTTAATCTGTGATGAAACATGATCAATTACACCTTAAATCAGCAGAATTAGCAAGCTGATGGTCAATCAGACTCTCAAAGTCTGTGAAAGGCTTGTTGTTCTTGTCCACATAATATTCTGTCCTGAATAAAGTGACAGTAGACTCAGTTGCAGACTCCTGACTACTGGCGTTCATGTTCAGAAGTAGTTCTTTCTTTGATGTCTGAAGAATCTTTATTGCTTCAACAAAGGTCTGTTACTCAACGTTTTTCCCCTCTTTTTTTTCTGAAACATGAAAAACAATCACAAATATGCTGGTAATGTGTCAGCCAACCACAAAAACGTTTGGGATTTTGGTGGAATCATTCACCATTCGTACTTACCCGCTACAAATGACATCAATAAAGCATGTGGTTTGGTTTGATCGTGAAAAAAATCACAAGTACTGGAACAATAAATCAAACGCACCCTTCCAAACACTGTGTGTGTGTTTAGGGAAGTAAAGATACGCATGCGCAGCGTTAATATGCCAGAGTTACAGAACAACCAATGGAAGTCACATGGCCTGTTTGACCTGCTGTCTGAACATCATGAAACATCACGATTTATTTAGTCTGTCGTTTTATTCGGGAGATTTTCGCAAGAAACGACTGTCTACCAGAAAAACCCACAACACTCGATATCAGACAATTTGCTGCAGCCGAAGTTGACATTAGTCAGTAACAGTAAACAGTTTTGGAGAGGCGGCGGGGTTCCCTCCAGCACGGATTTAAAAACCCACAGGTCTGTGCTGGGCACGAACACATTGGAATGATTTAGAAGCAATTTATAAGAAAACTAACTGTTGTTTATGTTGATTTAACATTCGCAGATGTGTTTTCTTGTTGGAAACGCGATCATGACGGGTTGCATGTGGGTTTTGGCAGGCAACTCCTGTCCCCTTCTTCCTGGTACTGCATACTGGCGCTGTACCAGACCGTACTGGCCTGCTTTCACCCTCTCGATCCACATTCACACATTTAAAACCAAACTTTATCATCCGACACTGATGCTCAACTTTCTGTCAAGTGACAGAAAAAACTCAAAAAAATTTGAGTTGCACTTAAATAAAAATCTGCTTTTTGTCAACTGATAATTAGTTTAGTATTCAACATTAATATCACCAAACATTTGTAGATAGCAAATCATAACCAATATCAACAATCACTCAGCACATAAAACTTTGTTTCATCAGAATTTGAGACTGATAATCAAAGTTAAAGTTAGAATAACAAGGTGAAGAGTGTAGTAAACCTGCTTCATGCAAATCTATGCAAAAGGCAACGTTTAGCCCAGACTAATAAACCCTCCAGGCACGTTAAAGCTAACCAGAGAGGAAAGTAAAAAAAAAGAAAACATAGAATATGTGATGTATGACTCTTGAAACAGTCACAGTGATTTTCTGTCTGAATGAAGAGGAGATAAATCTTTAGCTGGAGCTTCGTCAAACCGCTCAGCATGATTGTTTTGTTTCATGCTTTAGCGCCTCCTAGCTGCAACACTCAGACTCCAGAACACATTGATGCGTGTGTGTGTGTGCATTTGTTTATTGTAGCCATGACGACGACGGTGGCCTAACTTTAGTAGTAAGTAGTAACTTAAACCCACAACACATGTTTTTCCTCTAACCTCAACAAAGTGATAATTTTAAACCTAAACCATCATCTTTCCCTGAACCCAACCAGACCTGAACCACAGTGTTGTCACATCATAAAACATCATTATTTTCTAACAGTGACGGTTTTGGACGATGTTGCCAGATTAGAAAACACTCCTATATGTCATTCTGGAGTCGGTCTGGAACAAAGAGGAGAACCATTTGTGTGGCTAAAACAACAATAAAGTTTTGTCTGTGGATTGATCAGATCGGTTTGCACTCGAGAAGTTTGCAGATAATCGCTTTATAAATGTGATTTGATTCCTGTCTTCCTGTTTCAAAGTGTCCTTGAGTAAAACACACCGCTCTGCCTGAAGTGTAACTGAATATCTCCATTAATCTGCATCAACTGTGTGTGTGTGTGATTACATGTAAATGATAGAGGCTCTGTTTGCATAAGATATCCCAGATAATGACCACCACAATTGAGCTTTAAAACCTCTCAGTTTAGTTGTTTTCTTTTTTGTTTTTTTGTTTTTTCTACACTGTGATGAGCCGTTAATATCACAAAGTCCCCCAAACAGATGGCATGTTGTTGGAAAACAGATGTTATTTTGCATAGGAACATATCATGAATATGCATGCTGTATTAGTTCATGACACTGAAGGCCTCGCTCTTGATTGGCCAGCTCTCCCCTCCTCAACAACATTGAACAAACCTTTCGACTGTTGCAAACTGCAGAGATGCACAGAGATGATCTGCTGCTGCTCTTTTTGAGGTGCGTCGTTTTCTCGGTACGTCGTGCAGAAAGGAAGGTGTAGATATGATTTTTATTGATACCAGAACAACAGAGCAGCTTCATCCTCTGAAGCACGCTTCTGCCTTGATGACCATAGATAAAATATTCACCCATATGTGATGTAAAATGAAGGGAAATCTCAGTTTTTACGTGGTTCATATCCTTGTATGGCTCCTTTCAACGACATAAAACATAAAAAGCATTAAGAAAAGAAACAATGCAATAAAAAAAGGATTTAAAAAGGAGTAAACTAAAATTATTTATTAAAACAGGTCAAACAGGAGAATAAAAATTATAGTGCAGCCACAGTTCAGAGCCAGATATGAAGTTTTCCAGATATGTGGTGCATAAAAATTAAAGAGTGCAGAACATTTTTTTTGGTCTCGACTCCTAAAAACGACATTCTTTGCGACACCAGACACAGTTTACAGAAGATTACGTTTCTCATCAACATAACGAGGAAACATTTGAACGTCCACTGACGACATATTTTATTTGTTATTTTATTATGAAATCCAGTCGTGGCCACTAAAAACATGATTTACATTTTATGGTTCTGTTTAGGCAACTCAAAACACGTGGTGAAGGTCGGGGTGGGGGGGGGGAGAGATTGTGGTTTTGGTTAAATATTAAGTGTTTTTGTAGACTGAATCTTGACCACACATGGGTCTCTGATGTGAAAACCGTAAGTTTTGAG
Source organism: Thunnus albacares (assembly GCF_914725855.1). Classification (NCBI taxonomy): domain Eukaryota; kingdom Metazoa; phylum Chordata; class Actinopteri; order Scombriformes; family Scombridae; genus Thunnus; species Thunnus albacares. The sequence continues at coordinate 18,340,944 of NC_058129.1, forward strand.
TTCCCAACGTTCCCCGTGATGTCTGTGCATCGTTGACCTTCATAGACTGACAAAAACGCGGCCTGTGAAGACGATCCAGGCGGCGATTACGTCTCTGTCAAAAATGTATTTAATAAAACCATCCAGTAGTGTATAAAAATCATTTAAGGAGACACAATTCAATAAACCAAGAACCAAAATGGCGATGAATTGATCATAAGAAGAATGGTTAATCCATGTTTTGACTGGATTCATAAAACTGGAAAATGTTAGCCTTCAACGCAAAGATGAGTAAATAAATAAGACGCCAGGAGTTTTATGTACTGCAGCTTCAAAGACAGACTGATGTTCCTTTGTCAGATCCAGCTCCACTGGAGCTGCTGGAAATATCTGGAAGTGATATCATAATCTTTTCTTTAATCTCTCACCAATTTTCAGACTGAATATCCTGAGGAAAACTGTCTGCACAGACCCTAATCCTCTCAGAAACAACTCACCTCTGAGAAAACTGGGGCGCTTTTTTTGAACAATTTTCTGCCAACATTCCCAGACAATCCTCTGCTCGGGCAAGTCAGTGAGTCTTTTCATTCAGGAAAATGCAAAACAGCCTAAAAAACCAGTGAAATTACCTCACACCGCTGGCTGGTTCTGCTGCCTTTTTTCCCTCTTTGTCTGTTAAAATTTAAAGCTCTGTACTAAAAGTCTTGTTAAAGGACCATACCAGTGTTTTTGTCCTCTAAGACTTTTATTGCAGCGCTGACCTCGGAGGATGAAGATTATTCAGAGGGCCTTAGTTAATATTAAGCAGGCGTTGACACGGGGCCCCGGCGCTCGCTGTCGGCAGGGAGGTGGCCCTATTGAAATGAGCCGAGCTGAGCCTTAATAATACATTTGTCCCACAGGGGCCACCCATGCAAAAAAAAAAACGTCTACATTTCTGCAACTGCAAGGTGCTCCGGATAATATAAATCCAAGAAAAGTTTTATGTTAAGACACCAGAACATTTCACAAGCTTCTGTATGTTGAACAAGTGACTCCGTTAATCTGCATCAAGGAAAACTAGAAAATATTATTATTATTGCACGCTGAGGTCATAACCTCAGTGTTTTTTCTGGTAATTTAAGTACATGGTGTGTATATTTCAGTATGATTCCTTTTAAGGCAACAAAAATAAATAGTTAATGGCTTCAAAATGTCTGCACCAGATTTAAATAAAATATTAGATCCATGTATGTAATCTGGTCCTAATTGGAGAGGAAATAGAGAAAAAGATTATTTTTCCATGAATATCCTTGAAATAACTACTTAATTTAAGTAATACATTTAAAACTCACAGGAATAAATCTGAACAGCTAACTGAATAAATAAAACCCAAATATTTAAAAACTTTTATCAACTTGTTTTTGGTGTGTTGAAGTGTTTGGAGGACTTCTGTGACTCTAATGTGGCTCCTTCTGTTCAGGTATAATAACTATTTTATTCTCCAACTCTTAGTGTTCACTCTGTGTGTGTTTAAGTGTGAATAGATGCTTTATTTCTTGTCGCTGACTCATATCCAGGACTGTTTTGTGACGTGGGATCATCTGTAGGCAGATACAAATAAGGAAAGACAGTTTGACCACAAGCTTCTGAAATTGATTCATAAATGAATATCCAGCTTCAGGAGGCAGAGGCCGAATTTACATATTAGTCTAATAGAAATGAATGAGGCGTCGGTGACTGCGGAGCGCTATCCATCATCTGCACTGACACCGGGAGCCGGAGGAGGGACGGGGAAGGGGGGGACGGGGCGGGGGGGGGCGGGATCCGGCCTTGTTAGACTGTCACATTTGTAGTAATAACGCCATAATGCAGAGCTGTGAGTGATAATGTGATGTGGTGTCATCAGGAGGAAGGAAGGAAGGAGGGGTTGCTGGAGGTCAAAAGCAGAAAGCCCCGAGTCTCCTTCACGTCAGAGCGCGTCTGCCCGGTTTGATTGTCAGAACTTTAATTGGACTCGTAGCGTCCATGTTGGCCCGGTTGTCAGTTTCTATATATCGTCACGGCGACCGTTTTGAGCCATGGTGAGACGGCGTCCGACCGCACAGAGTGCTGAACCTCGGTGACTCTTGTGGCGGTTGGTGGTGGCACTAAAATCAAGTTCATTCTTAACCTCAACTCAAGGTCAACTTACTAACTTTTGTTTCTAGAGCTTTTATCCACGTCTCTCACCCTTCCTCAGCATGTGGAGTCTTTTCATTTATCACAGAGAAACCCTCCATTGATGAGAATTGATGACATCATGATGGGAACAGCTGAGGAAGACCGTCAGGTGTGGCTGAAAGCTCTGGAAAAAAAGCTAAAATCGAATGTAAAATTGAGTATTTGGTGTTGGTGGATGTCTCCTTTTGAAGAGTGTTTTTTTTTCTCTTCCACCTCCACTCAGTGATGGATTGTCCAGCCTCGGCTACTTCCTGTCTCGCTCCTGCTGCTCAGCCAATCAGCCGCAGGCCTTTTAAGGTGGACGGGAACATTAAAGTCAACTTTAATGTGCTGCAAAAAAAAAAAAGTCCACCTTAACAAATCCTTTTGCATTCAGTTTAATTTTCTAAAAACAAATCATGTCAAGGTTAAACTCTGGTGATTGTGAACTGTAGATGTGTGTGTGTGTGTGTGTGTGTGTGTGTGTCTGCAGGCAGCTGCGTCGAGGTTCGTCTGAGTGTTTTGAGAAGCTTGTCGCTCATAAAGAGGCTCTCTAACTCGGAGCCCCGAGAGACGCCGGAGAATGCAGCGCTCGCTGTAAAACACATTCCTCCGAAGCCCTTTAAACTCTCCGCAGACAGGCCTGTTTACTGCCCTGCGATGAGTCCAGGTTGTAACACTCTGCCAACATAACGCGCTGATTGGAGATCGAGTCGCGCTCTAGTCATTCTTTTTTTGAGTTTTGATTTTGCTTACACTTTTTTTAGAAGTTACAGATTAATTTCTGGTTTATTTTTGGGTGTAAATTTATGGATTTTCTGTCAACGAAGTTCACAAATCACATGTAGACGAGGTTATGGTGTGTTTAAGTGAAGCTCAGACATTCAACGACTGCAGATTTAATCATTCTTATTGACGTTCATGCCAAAAACAATGTCAGCATTAGTTTTTCTATGATGAATTGTCACAAACATTTGCTTTAAATGTTTCTGATCGATCTCTTTATCTCTGTTTCCTTCATATACAGGCCATCGCGGTTTAAGCAGGTGGTTTCACAGACTTCTTCAGGAGCAGGTAAGTTGAATAAATGTTTCAGTTCCCAGCAGTAACAAGTAGATTCTGATAAATGTCATATATGTATTTAATGAAAAAAGGCAAGCAGAGTTGCAATCTGCCTCTTTATGATGTAAAACACAGATACTCAACCGTAAAATCAATCCTGCACAAATGGACACAATACAGACCTTTGTGACACAGAAGCTTAGTGTGTAAAATATAGTTCATTGTCTATGATTTTGTAAAAATAAAAAAAAAGAAGAAGCTTAAGCCATCGCCCTCTTCAAACTAATCATCATCTGACTTCTGCTCTGTTTGCTTGTTATAAATAAATAAATAACAAGTTAGGATTTAAGCTTAATAACTAATAATAAATTTACTCCACAGTTCCTGCCCATACTAGGAATTAAGTTGTTTCCAAGTGAAAAAAAGTAGTGTTCCTCCAAAATCATCCCATGTGTGTGCACATTTCCATGACTGAAAACTGTTCTTTCATAACTAAGTTACATTTATAAACCATGAATTTATTGGCAGAGCTCTCTTTCATCTTTCTCACTCGGTTATCTCCATCAATAAATGAAGGTGCTGGTAATGCCTGATCTTTGCAAGTCTTATCTCCACCTCTTGTTCGGGGGCCTGGTTGGATTTCACAGCCCGGGGCTATTTTCTCTCCCACTTCACATCTCTGAGAGAATAAGGAATTCCAGTGGCAAAAGCAATCACAAACTCCAGATCAAACGTATCCTCAGCTGAATTCACTGACAGACTAAAATCATTTGTTCCTCTCGCTAACGCTCAGCACCGCGTCCCCAGAACCTCTCGCTCCTCTCAGCTGCTTTGTTTTATGTGGTTTCAGTAGCTGCGTCCTCTGGGCCACTCTGTCAGAGCTAATATTGAAGTACACACGGGCTAACTGCAGCAGCAGCAGCCGCTCTGCACGCGTCTAGCCTTTTCCCCTCCTGTTAGCGTCCTTTTTCATCAGCTTCCAAGTGAGAATTTACATTATGTCAAGCCTGCTCTCGCCCGGCGAGGTAAGACGAGGTCAGGGGAAGTTATTTCAAAGCAGCCTTGAAAGAGGTCGTGCAACGTCTTAAGAATGTGTGGCGCCTCAGACTTGACATTCAACAAGAAAGGATTGAGGAAAGTGCATTGTCGGCAAAGGGTGCAGGAACGTGGCTTCAAAGACAAAAGTTTTGTTGTTGAATTATTAAAGGGATCGACACTCCTCCCTCTACAGGAGGCGATCAGGGGACGGACTGATGAATAATAATATTTACTCCCATACAACAAGAAGCAGGAGATGACAGCATGTTTAATTGTATGAGAGCAAGGATGTGTTTTCTATCATTTAATTTAACTTTTGTCCCTTTGTTTGCAGGTTAAGTTCTAACTAAGTCTCCTTTTAACTCACTGTTAGGTCAATACAACTCTCGTGTGTCCCTTTATTCACAAGATAAACACCTAAATACGACATAACGTTAAACATTTCACAGCCAAAACCTTTAAGCAGCCATGTGAGTTATCACTAACTCAGTAGCAAAGGTGAAAGTGTTTGGAGGTCAGGGCAGATGGAGGGTCAACAAAGCGTCTGACTTTGATACGGGAGTCTGCAGTTTGTCAATCATTCCCTAACTTTAATGAAGTAGAGCCTAAACCTAACCAAATGTGAATCATAACTGTGACAGATCAAGAATGACTCGACAAGCACTGTTGCCCTGCCAAAAGGGAACTAACAAACATCTGTATGAAGGACAACACAAAAAGTATTTGTTTAAAAAAATCATTGTCAATATTGTATTTCTTAAAAATGTACAAATGATATTTACATACAACCAGCACAACAAACTGGTGCAACAATGTACAAAAGAAAAAAAAACAAAAGCTTGATTCTCTCTCTTAGATGTTCTATATTCAGAGCCATTCGCTGAAGTCTTCTGCTCTTCTCGCCACAAGAGCAACAACAGATTCATCAATGCAAGTCAAGTCTCTGATGTCTGACACTGGGATGTCACAGTTAATCTCAGCAGCAATGCAGCAATCAAATAATGGCCCGCTGAGGACAGTGACTGTAAACTTGAAATGTTGTGATGATGGTTTCTCCTCTAGCAGAAATGAGCAACTTGATATGAATTAAAGTTGAGCTCAAGTACTTTACAGTGTAAAACTTTCCAAACAAGTCGGTGATGATGGTACATTCCAAACATGTAGGTATGAAATCATTACCTGGTTCCATTTACACATTTTAAATTTAATCATATGCACAACATGCATATGTTGTGGCTGGGCCAGGCACTTAGTAAACTGATCTTACTGCAGACCTGTACAACAACTGAAATAATTCTGTTGTTTACGTCATATTTACTACCTAAGGCAAAAAAACAAAAAAATATGGCTTTTCAAAAACATAGAAAATTGCCATTTTAAATAATTCACAATGAGACTGTACAAGAAAACATGAGTCGAACACTGCAGAGGCTTTTTGGCACACAATCACATCTGGTTCTTCAAATCACTTCAATTTTAAGTCTGTGGTTGAATGTTTATTGCCCATCAGGAGTTCAAAACTTCTGCAAATATGTTCCGGTCAGAGGAAACAGTTTGCTGTAACATGTGGCTAAGACATCAAGTTGAGGAACTTGCTCTCTTCTGCCAGAGCAGACAGCAAGGAGCTCATGTCCCCGATCGCCATGTTCCCCGTACCCGCCGGCACCGAGGGCAATGTGACCGAGTTCCTCGGTGTCGTCAGGCGGGAGGAACTCCTTGACAAGCTCTGGAGCAGACCTGGACTCAGGGTCCCCGACATGAGGCTGGAGTGATCCCCATCGTCCAGCATGCTGTCAAAGTCTATCTGCGCCTGCTCCAGCACTGCATTAGAGTCTACAGTCCTGGGTGCTTGGCTGGCGCCTGAACTGGGAGATGCTCCATCATTTTCAAAAGTAGGTACATCCACCACATGATGGTCCAAGTTCCCATTGGACTCAAATACTTGGATCTGCCCTGTGTAGTACAGGGCATTGTCATCAGAGTTGTTGCCGCAATGAAGTCCGATAACTCCACTATTGGATAAGTTGGGAGTAGCATCTGGGTTAGCATAACTTGGATGCCTTGTTTGCGGTGCAATCTTTGGCCTTGAAAGGTGCCTGTTTAAAGATTTAGGTTCTGTTGGAGGCCTTGGCTGGAGATGACTCTGATTCCCAGTTTGCAAAGGATTCTGGGAGGGCATTTTACAGTTCTGCTGATCTGAAATCAGGATTGATCCTTCACAGTCCTCAATTTTGATTTGCACAGGCTGAAATCCAGCATCAGCAAAGTGCATGTCAACTGGCTCCTGTTTGCAGCTTAGCATGCCCCCATTGACTGCTGCTGTGTTGTTACAAGGTGGATAAGTGGTGTTACCGTTTTTATCATAAGGACTGATGCCTTCGTTGAACCTGTACTGAGAGCTAATTGCTTCATTGAGATTCGACGACTGCTGGAATCTCTGCTGCTGGAAGCAGTTTGCTCCTGGTTCAGTGTTCGGCTGTTTGCATCTCTGCTGTGTATTTGCAAGGTTTTGAATCATCTGCTGGTTGGAGCTGAGATTGTTGTGAAAAGATCCAAAGTTCTGGTTCTGCTGGAGGACAGCCAGGTTTCCTCTGGCCTGCAGTTTGGAGTGGTGCTGAGCAACATCCACGAGTCCCAAAGAGTCTTTGTTCCACGGAACAGATAAGTTGGCCTTACTGCCCCTCGGTGAAGATGGACACATCTGCCGTTGCTGCCCTGGACTCATGCCAGATGTGTCTAAAAGAGTGGGCGGGTTCATGTTGGTATCCACGATGGCCATCCTTCTCTGATAGTATGACTGCTGCTGGAGAGGGTTTCCTTGGAAATCTTGATGAGTCAACACTCTGTTTGCTGTGTCTCCGTTCTCAGTTTTGAGGTGCTGCACCATGTCACCAGGCAGCATCAGGTCTTCCTCTGGGATGTCATTTGTCATTGTCTCCATGGTGACGTTCTCCGATATGCTGGGCGGTTGCAGGCTGTAAGGGTAGCGGAGGAGACTACCATCCGATCTCAGGCAGGTTTGCTGAGATAAATGTTGCCGATCTGCTGCAGGAGGCGGATGGGGCTGCATCCCTCCGCTCAGTCTTCCCATGCTGCTGTAGCGTTGCATCTGTGGCTGGCTGAGAGAATCTATGGCCACCCGTCTCACAGGGTCACTCGCTCGGCGGGGGATGTTTGACGGGACCTCATGGGGCATCAAGCTCCGTGTGGTGTAGCTGCTGTACTGCCTGGAGGACAGCCCGTTGGTGGTGGTGGAGGATTCCTGGAGGTCCCCATATAACGTTGGGTGAGTCTTCAGACTCATCCTGTCCATGTATGGGAGAGGCGTAGGTGGTGCGCCCCCAGTGGCGGCAGCATATTTTGCTTTGAGGCGGTAGTGCTGGGCAGGGGTCAGGCTGAGGGGGCTAGTTAGGCTCCCTCCTCCGTACCCTCCTGCTCCTCCACTGCTTCCCCCACACTGACTGGCCTGACTGGAGCGCCGTGAGATGTCGGCAGAGATGGGGTCGTAGGAGTCGGCAGAGCTGACATTGCTCGGGCGGTTAGCACCGAACTGTGAGGCCTGACTGGAGCGCCGGCTTGAGGAGCAGGGGGAGATGCCCGAGGAGCGGCGGCTGAGGGTGTAAACTGAGCTCAGGGTGCTGGAGGTGCTGTCACGCCGCTCTGAAAGACTTCCCAGCAGAGTTGTCTTACCGGAGCTCAGATCACCAAAGCCGGAACCAGGGAAGGACACAGGACCACCACCCATACTTGGACTCTCCAGGAGGGACCCTGAGAACGAACAGATTGAAATGTTGGACATTTGAATTCTCACCAACCCCGCAACTCCATAGATTTTTAGTCTCTTTTAGCACCCAGTTTCTGTTTTACAGCTCATTTACAGCATGTTTCAATCTCTGATTAGCCCTCTGTACACTACCTCCTCAGCACCAAACAGCAGAAAGACAAAGTTAGTGACTTCCAGGTGAAGAAGGTGGAACATTTAGCAACTAAAGAGACAGATATTTTTCTCAGTAGTTGGTGACCACACTAGAGCTAAAGGGAGAGTGAATATTGGATAAAGACAATAACCTCCTTTTAGCTCCAGTTTGGACTCCATCAACTCCTGAGAAAAATATCTCCCTTTAGCTAGTGAAGGAAGTGGACCACTTAGCTCTAGTCTCAACTGGTCTCTAACTTTATCTGTCTGTGTGGCCAAAATAAAATCAATTACAGAAGCTTCTGAAGGACTCACCGCTTGCTGGTATGGGTGGCAGCTTGGTGCCGAGGGCCAGGGGTGTTGGGTTTGTGGCCCACCGACACGAGTCCCTCACTGTCTTCAGCTTCTCCTTCTTCAGATGCTCCAGGCGCTGGCAGGTGCTTAGCTGCTTCCGGAAGTGGAGACCCACTGCCGCGACCCCACCGCGGGAATCTTCGAAGCCAAAGGACTCCACGAAGGGCAGGTCGTCCAGGGTGCTGAGGTCCCCCAGGCTTCCCCCGCTGTGCGCCGCCATTTCTACTCCACTGTCATTGTTGGTGGCACTGCCAAGTGGTGATGGTTCGCTGCTACATGATGACTGACCGCCAGGGCTGGACTGATACATCTAGAAAGAGGGATAGATGGATGAATGGTGGAGAGAAAAAGAGTAAGAGGATACAGAAAGAGAAGGAAGAAAGATAAAAAGAGCACGAGAGAAGAAGAAAAGCCATGACTTTTTGTCCTGAAAACTGTTTTTCTTTACCAGAACAAAAGTGGAACAGTGGTTAACATGGCACGAAGAACAGTGAATCATTGAGTCTTTTATCCTCCCCCAGCTTAATTGTAAATAATGAGTGTTTTCTGGGATGGGGGTGAAGAGGTGGGGGTGCACCACAGATTACAGACTGTCTTAGTCTGTCTGTGAATTAGAAATGGGCAGGATGAAAGGCTGCTTGAGTCTGAGCCAGAACGCCGGGCCAATCATCACGAGATGTGATCACGTTTCCTTTCTGCAAAAACTGAACTCTGAGGATGGAGGCTTTTTGAACAGTTAGGTAGGTATGAAGCTTTTCTTGTCACAGTTTTATGTTATATTATAACAGACTTCAGGTTTTTTTAACTCACCTTTAAAACTTTAATTTGCTTCTTTACTTTGTTCTTTCTTAGTTTTATCATGTGTAAATGGGCACGTGTATTCTTAAGGTTAACATTATAGTAACAATAGAGATAAAGACATAAAAGTCTACATTTATTTTATTCATTTTAGAAAGGACTTTTGTTCTAAAAATGTTATTTTACCTCAGGACTCAAAGGTTTGATATCAGGCAGGTATAAATTGGACTCATTTTGTTATATATGGTTTAACACTATGAGTAATGTACCTTTTACTCTTTCCTAAGGACAATAATGGTTATACATCTCTCTGAATCAACCCTGCCCTGCCTCTGATTCCTCGCAGACTTTAATATATTCAGTGCTAAAAAGCCGTCTTGATCACAGCTTGATAGTTGGCTCTGTTTGCACAGAGCGCCAAACCAATTCCCAGTGTTTGAATATTAATCCTGGAGTGGCTTTTATCACATTCAGGCGCTCTGACGGGTGTTTGATAGGTCTCCACTGTAGGTTTACACTGCCTGTGTTAAGGAACAGTGACGTACATGGTTTCATGGATGACATGCAGCCAGTGTAATAACTTCACGTGACGAAATAACAGGAATAATTATGTTCATTGGCTCTAAACCATCATCACCTTTTATTTCACCTCAAAAAAGATCAATGAGGAGGGTTATTAGAAAAACAAATAAGCAATATAAATGAAAGCTGTACATCAACAGCATCTCTATTGTGAACAATAAATGACGCCTACAATTCATAAGTAATGGTGATTTCATCCTGCGATGGTTTGGAAACTGAATTTATTTTATGCAAAGGTGTCAGATTGGCGAGTAGCCCCTGTAATGTCCCTGACAGAAGGTGTCTGTTTTGTCTGATGATAATTTTCTTATGTTGGACACAAGAAAGTAAAGAATTCTCCCCAAAAACAAAGGCACACTGCTTCAATTAAACACCTGTCCTCCTTTCTGTGTGCTGTCAATACACGGTTTCCTTGTTTTTAATCAATTGGCAAGAATAAGAAAGGCTTTTATTCCTTGAATGAAGGAGTGTGCCTTGAATTTCCTGGGACGGGGACTCGTTCACTTTTTTTGTGGACAGTAATTGTCCACCTGTGTATCAGGAGCACAGGCTTGATTTTATATTGCTGCAAGATCCAAGTAGCCTCAAGTAGCATTTCCTCCCTTGTTTTTATTAATGATTACTGAATCTCATTTTGGAATTGATGTTTATTTGATGGCGAAAGATGGCGTAAAATGGTGTAAGATGGCGTAAAATGGTGAAAAATGGTGTAAAAAGGTGAAAGATGGCATAATAAGCTATAGCTGAGCTCACCTTAGCAAGGTCTGTCCATAAGCAAAGTCAGAAAAGGAAGAGAAATGAAGAAGTAAGTTAGAATACAGAGGCATGCTGTTATTTACAGGACCAACCAAAGACTCCAAACTAAAATGAACTCTTATGTCTCTATTAACAAAGAGGAAAGTTAGTGCTGCAGTTAGTAGTTAGTATGAAGAAATGTACACGTTTGTCAGTAGCCTTTAAAAACAATTTTCATGTGAATAGCATTATTTATATATGTATTTTAGTCTGTTCCCCTCTGTCGCTGCAGTCATTTAATATAGTTAACAATTGTAAATATACAGTAGGTTGGTTTTGAGTGTATTTTTGATTTGTGTATGTATTTTGGCTTCTTTCTGTCAAATTCTTTTTTATAAACTATATCTGTTTGTAAAACTAAAGACATGTTCCTGTTGTTGCTTCAGTATCAGAGAGACAAACATCTGATCATTTATTAGCAAACAAGTTCGTTTTGTTTCTGTAAAACATAAATTCAATCCTCATTTCTTACCAGTTTGCTTTAACGCTTTAAAATCTTTTTGTTGTCTTGAAAGGAATTAATCTCTGAGCTCTCTCACCACAGAGTTTTCCGTCTTGATGGATTTGACGTGCAGGTAGTCCTCCACGCCTCTGGGGGAGCTGCTGTCTGATATCTTGTCCTCCCTCTGGATTCTCTCTCTGTTGCCCGTCTCGTTCTCGCCGTTCTCCCTGGGCGCCGGCGGCCTGGGCGGCAGGTCGTTACGCTGCTTCTTGGTGACGTGGGCCTCCGGGCCGTGGACCGTCTTCACGTGCTTCCTGAGAGAGCTGGGATCTGTGTAGCGTTTGGTACAGCCGGGGATCTTACATATGTACGGTTTCTGCAGATGAGACACAGATAAAGATTAAATTCATGCAGCTGGACGAGCTTTCAAGTAGCTTAAATTACAAAGAGAGTCAGAGTTGCCAAATGATCTTTAAATGTAGAATTTGAAAACTTCTGACTCCTTGAGGTTTGAATTAAATGTAATAGATGCAGTGCAACACATATCCAACCCAGTGTTCAGCTGGATTGCCTCATTTTTTTGTCATCGGAATAATTTGATGCCATAATCACATTAAAAACATTTACACACAGTCTCTCCTGGTTGGTTCATATGTAGCAATCATTTTTTCCAGAAGTCACTAAGAAAGCAAAGTTATGTTTGAGGAAGTGCTAACATGATTAGCTGATAAACAGGAAATTAATTGTTTTAAGTCATCTAATACATTTCTAGATTCCAGCTTTTCCAGTTTGAGGATTTAAACCTTTTCTCTACGTCCCGTCATTATAAACTGAATCCTTTTACTTGTTCAGACTAAATATGCAACTGGATGATGATAAATTGGGCTCTAAGAAGTTGCAATGGACATTTTTATCCTTATTTTCTGCCATTTTACATCAGTAACTGAAAGAAATAAACAACAGAGATCTTATATCAAGATTTCTCTTTGTTGCTGTCAATTAGAAGTAAACTGTCACTGCTGTTTAAATATTGTTGCAGTGTTTTATCAAGTTAAACTCCATGTTGGCACACAGGTGCATGTACAGTATATATATATACAGTGTGTGTGTGTGGCATAAGAGCCTCATTGTGTTGGGGTGAACTGATGGATAAGCAGCGAAGCTTCTGAATCGCTTCCAGGTTTCATTTTCTACTCGCCGTCTGCAGGTGGTCCCACTCTGCGGGGCCCTAATGCATTGTGGGGCCGTCATGCTCATTAAGTCTACACCTCATTATTTACTCACGGTCATGTGCAGACACACAGAGGTGCACACCTGTACGGAGGAACAGACCGGAACAATCCTGTGAACTCGTCACTCTTGACGTTGTTTATCTCGCTCGTGAGTTTGTGCAGATTTGAGCTCTGAGAGAAAGTCTGTGTGAAGTCCTCTTTGTGAGGAAGGACAGATGTTGAAAGCAGCGTTTTATTGAAAAGAGGAAGGAAGCGTGTACCTCGTTGGAGTGTGTCCGGTTCTGGTGTTTGGCTCGGTCCGAGGCGTTTGAAAAGGCTTTGTTGCACCCTTCGTGCTCGCAGACGTACGGTTTCTCGCCGGTGTGCGAGCGCAGATGAGTTTTGAGATTCTCCAGACGGGAGTACGCTTTAGAGCAGCCCTCAAACTGCAAAGACAGAGAAGAAGAGAGGCCATCTTAGTTTCAGCAGTTGATAGGAAAACAACAACAACCAAACTCTTGTGTTAGTATCAATAAACCTGATTTGTAACTGACCTGCTGAAGAAAGAAGGACAAGTTTTAGTTTAGCAGCTAACATTCGCTAATTAGAACTAAACACAGAGTCCAGCCAAGGCTGATGGTAATGTCATTCGTTTTGAAGGTATTTAGTCAAAAACCAAAGTACTAAACAAATAGAAATTTTAACCAGACTTTGATGATCCTCTGAAAATTCAGAGGATCATCAAAGTCAGCGCAGTTCATCCTGAGGGGAACGTTAATGTGTTCAGCAAACATCACAGTAATCCATTTTCATACGAGCCAAAAATAAGTCAGGAGTACAATTTATGTGCAGAAGTTCATGCAAAATAATCTCGTAGTCGTTTTTTTATTTTAGTCTTTCATCACGTCTCTTGTTTGACCCAAAGCTCAGACGGTAAACTGCGTGTACTTCTTTTCATTTACTGTATTTCAGCACCCTTTAGCAGGAAAATCACATAATTATATGCTTATCCATTCTGGAAGTCTGGCCAGTTTGTATCGCAAGCAAGACACTAAACAGTAATTCACGAGTAGACGTCCACTTTCATTTGTAATTACGTGTGAGCGAGTTTTAAAGTCTGACACTGATCTAAAACAGAAGGTCTTCAGAGAGTCTTCTACTTTATGTAACTTGGTATAATTTGGGGCAGCAGGTTGTTCCTAATAGTTAACGTTAAATTGTTTTTTTGGATCGATGCTTCACATACCGATAGCAGCTATGATGGATGTTTTACTTCTTGTGTGTGGATGAAAATTCACTTGGTTTCATTTAGTTTTTGGCAAAGTTGGTTTGTATAAAAAAAAAAAAAAGAAGAGCTAAAGGCTCTGCTTCTACATCTGTGATGGTTTTAGTTTGGTATTAAGTCTGGAATATGTGATGATTTGGGTTTTTTATGATTTTGTAATCTAAGACGAAACGATAAACTGTGGCTTCTTCTCATATGCAATCACTTTCTGGTATTGACATTTTGTACCGTTTTGCTTCTTATTTAGTTTTTATGTATGTAGGTCATTTTCCTGCTGTATTTACTCCAGTTTTATGCTTTCATTATAACATTTATGAACAAAAATAAACCTATTGTCCATTAATTTAATGTCAAATGCATCATTATGGAAGAGAAGTCTTCACTCTCTTGTAATGTCAAAGGGAATTTAATTTAAAACACAGCGGTAGTACAAGTATTTCTGCCTTCTTGGTGGTTGTTTTCATCTGCAACACTACAGATCAAACAGTCACTGTAAGATTTATGTAATTATATAATCAGCGATGACGAAGAAAGAAATCTTCTCTGCTGCCGTCCCAGCGTATTTGTGTAAAAGCTGGATGTACGTATGTATGCAGAAACATGTACAGTTGTCAGTGTTTAGAGAGCGTGAGCATGCCCGTAGGGGGGCCTGTAGGGGGGCCCGTGGGGGGAGGGGGGGGCGCGGAGGCCATCCGTTACCCACCGTGCACTTGTGTGGTTTCTCCCCTGTGTGTCGGCGCATGTGAACCACCAGCATGTACTGAGCTTTGAAGGGCTTCTGCTCCCGCGAACAGTCCTCCCAGCGGCACACAAACTCCTTCTTCTCTCCGTGGATGTGGTCATTATTGATGTGCTGTGGGACACACACACACACACACACACACACACAGAAATGAGTGTTTTTCCTACAGAGAGTTGTTCACTAAGAGGCTATCGTGTTGTTCTCGGCAGGATTTTTCCGTAGAAATCCATCTTATCGGTGTAAATCTCAAAAGGGAGGCTGCAGCAGAGAAAACAGACGCACTAATTAGGACCACATAGATTCTTTATAACAGCTCACTGTTCATGTGATGAATCCAAATGTAGCAGCCGTCACTGTTAGGTCACTTACGTTGCTTGACACATGGGTGTGGTTTCCTATTATTTAACTTGTTCACTCAGGTGGTGGCGGGAGTTTTTGGACAAAGGGAGTTGGTAGTCACCATCGTCACCATTGTTACTATGATCACCATCGTCTGTTCATCACTTTATTTTCACAGTCAGATTGCATTTTTTTTGTATATTTTTTGTGCAACAGCTGCTTGTCAGACTCTTTCATTTTTGTTTATTTTTTCAATGAAACATCAGTTAAACATCATCTGGACTTCAGGATGGTTTTGTATGGATGCGTCACATATGGGAGCCTACTGAGTCTCTTAGCGGCCTTTTTGAAAAGTAGTCGCTACGCCAAACTTTACGGTAAAATCCTTCTGATCAAGTCATATTCTAAGTCTGTAAGTCATTGAGATATTAATCTGCCGTCGCGGTAAGAATATTTCAATCTGTTTCAAGTATTTTCTAAAATTAACTGTCATATTTGTTGAATCTTTTACCTTGACCTGTCTTTTCAAGGTATAGACTCTCATTTCTGCATAATACTTGACAAACAAGTTGACTTCTACTGGAAACAAGTTAGAATAATCTCACTGTTCTGACAAATTGTTTCACTTGCTTTAAGATTTTTGTGACTCATTTACAGCCAAACATGACTTGATGTTTTGCAGCGTAAACAGAAAACACTTTAATGTTTGATCTCTCATCTCTGAAAAATGTCTGAATCTTATTGTCCTGTTTATTATATGTTTATTTTGGCAGCAACTGCAGATGAAAGACAAAGATATAGCTCAAACATAAAAAATATTTTACTTAGACTTAAAGGCATGGACGTTAAACCTGACTGTCAATATTTAAACGTGTATTTTTCTTATAAATTTTGCATTTCGCGACTTTATTTCAACTTGTAGTAAATTTAAACACAGTTACTGAAACATTGTTAAAATGTCTTTATGCATCATATGTTCACTTTGAAACTACTTTTAGTCCAGTTTTAAAACCCTTTCAGCTGCTCACTCAGATATATTGATATGTGACATCGATTATACATTCACCAGTGACCGAAGAGTCTAAAGCTTCACAGAGACGTTACTACTAGAACTGCAACTAATGATTATTTTCATTATCGATTAGTAGTTTGGGCTATAAAATGTCCATAAATGGTGAAATCTCTGTTTCTCAGCCCAAGACGACCTCATTAAATGTTTTGTTTTGTCCACAACCCAAAAATATTCAGTTTACTGTCATAAAAGATTAAAGAAACCAGAAAATATTCACATTTGAGAAGCTGAAACCAAAGAATTTGGACGTTTTCTTAAAGAGCGATTCATTTTGTGAACTAATCGTTGCAGCTTTAATTACGACTGTACAGTAACGTGCAACATTTCAGTGCAAGAGAACAACCTGACAGTCGTCTTATTTATATGCACACTTATGAGTCATATTCATTCTTTTTCAAGTAAAGATAGTCCAAACAAATTAACAAATCAATATCCAATAGTGTCCTGATGTAATTCACTGCACTGCATCATTGCACTTCCATACCAATATTATCTATTTTGAATTATTCTTGTTTTTAATCTTTCTCTTTTTAGTCTCTCAACTTTATGGATACATGATACTAAATTTGTAGAGTGCAACTTTATCAATGAACAAGATTGTAACAGTGTCAGAAAGTTTGAATCTCTCAACCATCAAAGGCCTTCTATGATTATTTTTTTGATTTATAGATTCATTGTTTAGTCTATAAAATGTCAGAAAATAGTTCCCAGAGCCAAAGACGCCTTCACACGTCTTGTTTTGAGTGAAAAAGGTGCGTCGGACGGCTCCTTCAGGTTGAGCAGCAGAGACGAAGAAAAGAGTTTTTATTAAACTCTTCCCTTTAATGCCTGTAAGTCCTACAACAGAACGCTGGAGGAGGGCGCTGTCGTTAAAAAGCAAAAAAAAACAGTGAAATCTTCCTCTGGAGACAACAAGAGAAGTGAAAGGTCAACGGAAATATCATCTCCAACATGTTTATCCTTGAATATAAAGAGAGAGAAGCAGCGCGGCTCCGCCAGGGAGAGGGAAGGAAGTATCATAACGGAGTTTATGGGGAAATGTGGTCTTAATTTGGAGAAAACAATAGCTCTGTGCACGCAATTATCTCCACCACAGTCTCATTTGTTTACAGGAATCACATCAAAGCATCAGAATTATTCTGACAATGAAACACTGATGTTTAAAAATGCTGCTTTAAAAAAATCTGAGGTGGGTTTATGTGAGATTTTCTACGGACAGAAACAGGAATCTGAATTTAATGAATGAAGGACACCCCCCACCCTCCTCCTCCTCCCCCTCCTCCTCTCTAATCCCCTCACCCTTTTCTCTCTCTTTGCTTCAGTGGAAGTGAGGAATGCTTAAGACCCTTTTAACCGAGACTCTGCTGGTTGCAATGAGAAAAGCTGCAACTGATGATGTTTGGATTGTTCAGATTTAATCAAAACATGCGTTCAGAAGAGTTTAAGTTGGAAACAGGAGATGATACTCGTGTCTCTCAGGTGTCTTTGCAAATCATAATATCACTGACTTTAATAACGGACACACTTGCAGCAAAATATATGATAATAAATGACATTATGTCCACCAAATGTGAGAATTTGCTGTTTTTCTCATTGCATATGTTTGGGTTTTAAAGTGCTGGTTGGATAAATAAAGACACTCGGAGACGTCAACTTTGGCTCAGGCTACTTGTCACGGACGTTTTTCAATATTTTCTGACATTTTATAGACTAAACAATGAATCTCTTAATCAAAAACATAATCCATGGCAGGACTTTGGGTGTTAAATACTGTGTTCAAGTTGTCAGACTTTCTGACACTGTCACAATACTTTTTGTTGATATTTTCAATGAAGATACTGTTGGACAAAAAAAAAAGAAAAGACATCCAGTGATTTAGTTTTGCACTTCTGGTGGACTCACGAGAGACAAGAGGAGTCAAACTAAAAGCAGCAGAGTGAGACATCCTTCCTCCTGTCCAGTCAAGTAGAGCTGCAACGATCAGTCCATCGACAGAATAACTGATGAATCATTTAGGTTGTTTTTTTTAAAAGCAAAAATACCAAATATTTGATGGTTTCAGCTTCTCAAATGTGAGAATTTGCTGCTTTTTCTCATCTTATATTCTAGTAAACTGAATATCTTTGTGTTTTTGACTGTTGGTTGGACGAAACCAGACGTTTGATGACGTCATCTTGGACTCAGCATCTCCAGTTTATGATGCAGGATCTCTGTAGTTCTATAAATTTGTAGTCTTTATATGCAGAGTGTCACTTTAATTGGAGATTAGTAAAATAATCGTTAGCTGTAGAGTTCATGTTTTAGTGGCTCCTAGAAGAGAAAAGATCAAATCATGTAGTTTCAGCAGCCTTTAGCTCGAGTTTCTGAAGTTTTAAGGTCAGATCAGGTTTTCTAGTGACCTGATTTTTATGCATGTTTCATTTTTTGCTCACCACATGGCCCCATTACCCAGTTTCTGCAGATTACAGGATATGGTGCGTGTTTATAGAAGGGAGGGAGGTGGGAAGTCTATTTTCTTTCACACAGTCACAAACACGCTCTTACATGGACGAGCTGGTCTTGCGTGTCGTACTCCTTGCTGCAGCCCTCCCAGTGGCAGTTGGTCTCGTAAACGGCTTCGGGCTCTTGCTTGCATTCGTCCCGGTCCATGTCGTCCTTCAGATCCAACAAGCTGCCGTGATGGTTCTGCGGATGGCGAGCGACAGAACGAAACACCGTCATACACAGGTCGCAGTGTTTACATCCAGCACATGTGGAACAGTTTATCGCCTAAAGATTGCAAACTGTTAGGAGTGACGTCCAAGCTGTTTGTTCATATGTTTTACCTGAACATGAACACTCCAGACAGTAAATTACAGTCTAAAGAGCACACGAGTCCATCATGATTCAGTCAAGTTAAAGAGGTTGGAATCTGATTTGTTTTGACAACGTCCGCCACAAACAACACACACGTGACTTGTGTTTACAGCTCCTGGTTCTCTTGTAATTAAAGCAGTGTGAACCCAAACGAAGCAAACGCAGAAATCCCACAACGAGAGACCAGCGAGATCACACTCACAGTCCCACTAAAGGGTCTTTTCAACAGGTGGCAACACTTCTGCTTTAAAAAAAAAAGTCTAAAAAGTACAAGAACCTCGACTATGAAAACCACAATGTGCTGCAAAACTCCAGAGATGTCTTTTCTTTCCCTCACACAAGAGTATAAACACATAAACACACACGTCTGTACTTCTGTAACACATTCCTTAAACCTCAAATTATGAAAAAATGTCCTCAATTAACAAAACGTCCTCACGTCTTCATATTCCAGAAAAATCCTCCTCACTTCACAAAAATGTCCTCATTAAAGAGAAATTTCCTCCGTTTCCATAGATACTCTTAACTTTTCAAAAATGTTTTGAGACCTCCCAAAAATGTCTCGTTCTAAAAAATGTCATCAGTTTCCAAAACGTCTTGACTTTTCAGACATGTCTTCACTTTCTCACATTGTGCTCACTTCTTATTCAAAAAACGTCTTTTACTTTCCAAAAATGTCCTCCTTTAATAAAAAAAAAACGTCTTCAGTTTCCACAGGTTATAAATCAGTTTGTCCTCATTTGCCAAAAAAATGTCTCAGTTAGCTTAAAAAATAATCCGACTTTACAAAGATGGCATTTTCTGAAAGATGTCCACACCTTCCAGAAGTTCCAGTTTTCTGACTTTCCCAAAAAAAAAAGTCTCAATTCCTAAAAAATGTCCTCACTTTCCCAAAAACATTTTAACTTTATACAAAAAAAACTGACAATCTTAATTGAAATGATCGTCACAAACTCACACGTTCCACCCGACTTCCTGCGAGCCTCGACCAACACAAACACACACACACACACACACCTACACACACACATTTCTACACACACACACACACACACCTACACAGAAAACGTGCTGACTGCAGCATGTTCGTCTCTGCCCCACGCACGCTATCTTCATCAATTCTGGTGGCCCCAAGACGACTGCGTGCACCGCCGTCCTCATGCATCAAACCCAAACCTGCCTCGCTATCGGAGAGAGAGGAGCCGCAAATTTGTCAAAAGAAAGAGAAAAAAAAAAAAGCTCCTCAGATGACAATAAAGCCCGGCTAATATTTCATGAAAATGAAGTGCTCTGGCACAGTTTACAGTGGCCAGGGAGAGAGAGGAGGGAGGGAGGAGGAGGGGGAGGAGGGGGTGCAAAGCTCTTATCATGTGGAGTTTTTCTTTATCCGAGATGCGTTTTACAAGAGGTCACAGGAGGCTGCGGCTCCCTGGGGCCTCCAGTCAGAACGTGGATCAGAACAGAGAGGGAACAGCAGGAAGAGACACGCAGGAGCTCAACACTTAAAATACAAACATCTCCTAAAATGTCTGAAAACAAGCCTCCTCTTTTAAAAAAACAGGCCTCACTTTCCAAAACTATCCTGACTTAAATAAAGTCTTCACTTTCCAAACTGGCAGTTTCTAAAAAATGTCCAAACGTTATAAGTCATTTTTAATAAACATACTTCCTTTTCTCACTTGTCAAAAATATCCAGACTTTCCAAAATGTTCCAACTTTCTAATAATTCCTCACTGGTTTCCCAAAAAAATGTCCTCACTTTTGAATAATGAATAATTTTGACTTTATGCTATCGGTGCTCATTTGCATTTAAGAGAGAAAAATTATGACCTGAAGTTCAACGTGACACATTTCAAATCATAAAAAGCTAAAGTTTGAAGTTTCTCACCAGACTTCCTTTAAAAAAGTGACATAATTTATTAGTTACTTTCATTATATTTGCTCAGAAGTTCAGATTGATATGTTAAATATGTTACTGGCACGTTGAAAGTGTCCTGTAATTAAAAGGTCAAACGTTTGACCCTGAAAACATCCGAACTGGATGGATAACACATTAAACTGTTGGCTAACAGTCAAAAATGTGATCCTGCTGCTTCTCACTCAGATTCTGAACAGTTTGAATTTGAACTCGAATTTGAACTGAGAAACACGTTAAATCTGTGTTTTGGGAGAGATCAGTTTTTTCCTCGTACCGGTGAACAGGGAGACATTGGCCTCAGTCCCTCCGTTTCAGTCTTGACCTTCGACCTTTTGGTGATCATGGGGTCGACTATGCTGCTGACGACCGAGTCGCCGCCGGGGTTCTGAGAGGAAGAGAGAAGATTAAAGAGGACAAAAGTTAAAAGACGTTTAATTCATTTAAAATGTCTCTTAAGTGAACTTTAGAGAATAATTGATTTATTTTGTCCTTAAATCTTGGATTCAGTTTATTTTATTATTATAAAACTGCTTTTTACTCTCATCAGCTAAAACTGTGATTAAATGTTTTGCTAAATGTTGAATATAAGTTTATTTTTTTTGTACATTTTAACTACAAATCTTGTAATTTTTAAAGTTCTGCTTTGGTTTATTTGACGTGGCCAAAAGTATGTGGACATGCAACTCAATCAGGACCAGACCAGTCACACTAAAATGGGAGAATCGTTTCTTCATGGAGCTGGCTTTGGGCCTTTCACCACAAAGATGGAAGAACAATAGTGTCTAAAATATAATAATACGCTTTAACAGTAACATTTATCTTCCTGTAAACTAAACTGTCTCAACCAAACCAGAGACAGTATGTTGAAAGACGTGTCTACATACTTTTGGCCGTTTAGTGTAGAATCACACACACACATCTACGAATGTCAACGATAACTTAATGACATCAAATAACATAATTACACCAAACCAAACACACAAAAACAAGCTGAAATACTTTGACTTTCTTCAAAAAATAATGACAGAAGTGTTTGTGCTGTCGCTCGCCCTCGTCGACCTCTCACACACGAGTCAGAGATCACGCGACTATCTGACAGGAGGAGAGAGAAAAAACCCAGTTGGGACTGTGTGGGTGGAGGGAAATGATGGGCTCTCCCTCCAGCTGTCTCCCCCACAGAGAGTTTACCTCCGGGTACGCTGTGTCCGAGCGAGGGAGGAGGGGGGGGGGGGGGGGGGATAACGCTGACATCAAAAAGCAAGAGATGGCAAACAAAACCCACCGTGAGAACAAACTGTTGTGTGAAATACCTGGAAAGCAAACGGAGGGGAATTTCCTTCAGCCAAAAAAAACCCCACAGAGAAATAATTCAAATAACAAGGGGGAAGACTGAATCATCCTGAGACCGCAAAGGACAAAAACACCCCAATTACAGTATCGAAAACCTGTTTTCCACATGAACGTTAACCCCAAAAAATGTTCCAGCAACAGGAGCAGAAGTCAGTTTTCCTTGGAAGATGTTCTGACATTTCTTAACGTTGTAAAAAAAAAAACTTTGTTAAAGAGTTTCTTAAAACAGTCACCTTGTTTCAATGAGTGTCTATATCTTAACAGAAATATGATTTATTGACACTTAACTTGCTGTAAAACATCATAATCAAACTCTTTTATCATTAAACCCATATAGTGAGTCTTGCAACTTAATGATTTTCATTGACTTCCTCATCAAATTCATTACAGAAACATGATTATTATACTTCAACATGTGTTGGACTTGATTCAAGATTCTCCAGAAAACTTTTTTCTTACTGGATGGAGGTTTACAGCTCAGTGATTCCAACCATCATCATCCAACTGATGTTAATTAACACTATTAATGATATAAAAGTGGATATTGTTACAATATTTTTATCATACATCCTGGAATTGTTGATGTTTGACTTTCTTTAGTAGGTTTGGTCAAGTTTACACTGTTAATAGTACAAGAAAATGTTAACTGGATGTTTATTTTTTCAAATAATCCATCAAAATTCCTCCTTAAACTCTGTAACTGGAGAGTTTTCAGGCTTTATCTCGTCCGCTCTCACAAAATATGTTGATGATTCACGTTGTTGCACAAACTCCTCCGTATGTCAGCACAACTCTTCTGTTACTGTTCAAGATTTTGGGCACAAGACTACGATAAAACATTCATTTTTATGTGTTTACCTTGGACGTCAGGTCGCTGTTGTGGGCGGAGGCGGGCAGCGAGGAGAGGCCGAGGCCCGGCTGGCGGCTGGAGAAGGTGGGCGGAGGCTGGATGAGAGGCGGAGTGTGGCCGAAGGCGCTGAGGCCTCGCTGCTGCGACAGCAGCTGCTGGTAGGCCATCGGGTTGATGGGATGGGGGAAGGGGAAGGACGGGCTGCAGAGAACCAAACATGACGGTCAGAATCACAGCAGACATGAATATGATGAGCTGAGAAACATGTTTTATAGCTGGTTTATTATTGGGATTAGTCCTGATTAATTATTTAACTTAAAAAGAAACAGAGAAGAGAAGCAGCCAGACAGTTTGTATGATTTAATTAACATAAGTGGAGAGAAATAAGGAGGCAAAGGAGGGAAAATGGAGGTAAAGAAAGTAGAAAGTATGGTAGCAAAGAAGAGGCTAGGGAAGGAAACTAGGAGGTAAGGAACAAAAGGAGGAGGTGTGGAAGGAAATGAGGAAGAGGGGAAGTAGAGAAAGAAAGTAGAAAACAGGAGAGAAAAGAAAGACGGAAGTACTGTAAGATGAAAATTAAGTAAGGAGTTAAGGACATGAATTAGGAGCTAGGGAACAAAACAAGGACGCAATGATGAGTTAAGGCACAAAAAGAGGGAGTAAGGAAGCAAAGAAGTGCAGTAGATATGGGAAGTAGGGAAGAGAAGGAAGGAAAAGAGTAGAGTAAAGAAGGAAAGGTGAAAGTAGGGAAGAAAGTGAAGGGTATGGAAGAAAAGGAAGGAAGGAAGGAAAGAAGGACATTAGGTGGCATGGAAGGAAACAGGAAAAAAGAAATTAGGGAGGAGGAGGCAAAACAAGGAGGTAGTGAAGGAAATGAATGAGGCAATAAAGTAAAGACAGAAGAAGGGAAGATGAAGAAGAAGTAGAGAAAGAGAGGAAAGGATGCAAAGTAGAAAGTACGAAAGGAAAGAAGGTGCTAGGGTAGGAAACAAATGAGGATGGAAAAGAAAAGAGGCAGAGAAGGAAGCAAAGTAGGAGCTATGCAAAGTCGGGAAAAAGGGAGGTAAAGAAGGAAAAGAGAAAGTAGGGTATATGGACGAAAGGAAGGAGCTGAGGAAAGAGATGAGGGTGCAGGGAAAGAAAAAAGCAGGTAGCCGTTTTCTGGTGTTTTCCTGCTTCAGCACATGAACCAATCAGGTGAGAGACATGTAATCATCACACACACCTGTGCTGAGTTAAATCTGTTCACCCTGAAGCTGCTCAATGTTTTCAATGTTTTTGGTAAATTCTCACTCGCTCAGTCAAAGCTTTTTAAAGTTTTCTAAGCAGAGAGAAAAAAGAGGAATTCACTGGATCAACGTGTCAGAATAACTTTATTAAACTAAGACAGGAAACAGTACCTGAGCCCTCCGACTGACAGGTGTCCGTAGGAGCTGCTGGCGGCCGAGCTGGAGCGAGAGTTGTTGATGTAGGCCACCAGCGAGTTGGGCGAGGTGCGGATCATCGTCTGGAGGTCGATGCTGGCGTCGGACAGCGGCGAGATGGACAACGCCCTCTTCCTGCTCAGCCTGGGCGTCAGTCTGGGGCTGGAGAACCGCGACACTGTGGACAGACGGGTAGGAAAACATTTATTACACTGGCAGTTAGATGGTTTTGAGTCTGTTACAGAATATCAGAAAACCAACATATTTTAACTGCACAGTTAAAAGTTTCTGAAACAAACACTTCACTGCAGATATTCATGTTGTTTTTCTCGTGGCGGCTTTAATGCACAGATTCATGTAGAAGGATGTTACTGCAGCAGAACTACTCACTTTCTTCTTCTTGTGATTTTTTTGCAAACATTTCGAGCAACAAAGTGCCAAAACTTTCACAAGCTGGAGTGTAGGTTTGTTAAATCAGATTTGTTGTTGTTTTGTTACATGTTTATACTTTTAAATTCAAAGATTGAAGATTAAGTAAACAACAGTAAAGAGGTTAAAACTACAGTGGTCTGAAATTATAAACATGTTAATTCATGTAAATAAGAAATAAGTAGTCGTCAAAGTATGGTGGAGGTGGAGAAGGAAAGTTTTTCAAATCCAAATTTTAATATAAAAGTGATTAATTGTTTAGTCCTAAACAATATACACTACACTAAACAATAATTTCTTGAAATGAGGCCTTTATAATCTGGTTATAAGACTCCTGGTAGCTGCACATCCTCAATTACTTTAAGAGATTTCATCAAGTTAAAGTCAGAAATTCACTTATTTTTAAGCACAATGATGCTCATATATAAAATGTTTTGACTTAGATTTGATCTGCAGTGAGAGGAAGGATTTTTCAATCATTTAAAAGAACAAAATGTAAAAGTTTTGAGGAGTTTGATTACAGGTTTGTTAAATCCAGTCATAAAATAAAGTGTTAAAAAACCTTTACGGATTTCTTTAAATTCAAAGATTGAAGAACTTATAAGCAAACAACAGCAGAGAGTGCTGTTGGATAAACACAAAAACAATGAAATCCTTATTATTAAGCCATTTAAAAGGTTAAATGATGGTTTTAATCTGTTAAAGGATAAACGTCAGCTGTAAGGTTTCATACAGCTGCCTGTCTTTCATGCGACACCGGTGATAAATTCCTCACATCCCTTCATCTCTGATCCAAAGACACCTTCACTCACTTGCGGGACTCTAAATACTTCAAATCTAAAAGAATGGCTCCTGAAATCCAACGAGTCACTCCCCCGTCTCATCACTTTGTCATCTTCTTTTTGGATCGGCCTCGCGCTAGCTATTTTCAGGAAACGAGGAGGGACGCGGGACCGACGTGATTGATGCCTCCGCAGCCTCCCCGCGACACTCAAAACCCCCACGGACACAGAACAACCCTATCAATAAGTGCTGAAGATTGATTCACAGCTAATATAGTAAACAATTTGTTCACAGTGATGGAAAGTGAGGCTGGCAGAGGATATTACTGGATAAACTCGTCTCTCGGAGGCACGACGGGGCACGAACGGCAGCAGGAACTTCAATGAAGGAAACTTTTAGCAGAAGAGTTTGTTATTTGTGGAGATATTTTAATTACAGAACACGATTTTTGTTTAACTTTATGATTATATGTATTGGCTGAGATATAGATGAAATGGGGCTGAATGGGGGCTTTAAAGCAGTAGTTTGACATTTTTGGAAATTCGCCTGTTTCCTGTCTTTGTGAGAGTTAGATGGAAAGATTGATACCACTCTCTAAGCAGGACAGTGCATTAGACCTTTCTCGTAACCTTCTTGTCATCAGGTTTTAAATCTTCAGTCTCCACTTTTTGGTCCAAAAAATGTTTCTGCGTTGAAGCCAGCGGAGCACCGCGGCTCTGACATCTGCCCACATGTGGCGACCCCATTAAGATTCAGACATAACTAATCAATCTTCCCACAATAATTCCCCCCGTAATTACTTCAGATAAACATCACACGGTCTGGGTTGTACTTCACCATGTTAAATGAGGGCAATTTACTGAGAATTGATTTCAACTGTGAGGAAATGTATGCAGAGCGATCTGATCAATCTCAGCTCTGAGATGTAAATTCAGACGAGGAAAATTTAAACTCTTTCTCCAAGCAGTGAAACTAATTTAGCAGCTTAATGGCTGTAAACTTCCTGTTTATTTACCATATGTGGTTGTGCTGGACTGACTTCTTGTTTTATTACTCTAACTGTGACATTAGAGAGTCAAACAATTGAGCTTTTTCTAATCAAATAGTCTATAAAATGCCCAGAAACAGTGACAAATGTCCTTAAAAATTTCTAAATATAACACCCTCAAATGTCTTGTTTTTTAAGGTATTTAAGATGCTTTCACACCTGCGTTGTTTAGTTCGGTTGAATCATTTGGGCAGGTGTGAACACAGCAATCACACTTGGATGCGAATCACAACAACCTGATGGAGACCTAGTTGAAGACGTTTTCTCCGTCTGGTAACAAATGAACTCTGTTACGGTTCATTTGTGGTATGATCCGACCGAGATCTGACCCGACTGCAGGAAGCATTGCGCGTTTTTTTGATTAAACCAGCTCTTGTATCCAGCTGCACTGTGCATTATGCTTCCCTTCTCGTCTTCAGCCGACTGAAAGCGGCACATCTTCTTCAAGTAACACGAAGCAACTTATTGTTCTCTAGATGTTGCCTTGAAGTACGTTGAAATGTGCCATTCTGCTCGCATATTTTGGCTCGGTATATGGCCTAAACGATCTCAGTAGTAACAATAGTGCACTTTATTGCTGAAAATATGTTCCAAGACCATGTTACTGATCCATCCTCCTGTGTGGAACGAGTACACCTTCGTATCCCTGAGTGCTACGGTTCATGCAGAGTTTTATTTCCCAAACCACCAGTTTTTGACCAGTAGTGATGCTGACATGTAACATCAATCTTTTGTTTGTTCTCCACATGCTTTGATGTAGTCAATATGCTTACTGAGGTTTAAATCATCTGTGATTACACTCAGGCTGCTTAGCCAGAGTCCTCTCTTTTAGAATCAGCACCAATAACTTTTTTTTAAAGGGGATATATTATGTCTTTTTGTGGTTTTCTGTTGTTTATATACTGTTATGGTGTCAGAGTTCCAAAACTTGAGGTTAACGTATGTTGAAATGTAGTGAAATCCTACTACTAGAGTTTGTTGTATGGTTTGTTTCTGTAAATGTGCATAATGTCCCCTTTAAGTTTTAAGTTTTGTCCTCATTTAATTACAAATAATGTCTACACATCCACATCCTGTAATATTTTTAAGGCATTCTTTTAAATGATTTAAACAGTTGGGATCATCGGACGGTAGCGATATGTAGAGTTGTGTGTCGTCAGCGTAGCTACGAATATTTACAGCGTGTTGTTGTATTATTGGCTGAACGGTAAAAAAAAATCTGCTTTGCAAATGTTTTTTTTGAGGAAGGAAATCTATTGAACACATGTTAGACCACAAGGATTTACACATTACACTTTGGTTTGGTAAAGCTGAACATAAACAGAAACTTTGTTCACAAGAAAACACCAAAGAGCAGCTTTGAATTAAATAGCTTCAAATCTAGTGACTCACTGTATGGTCATGTCACGGTCTTTGTGCACTTTCTTGCCTTAATATATAGATAAATGTTTCAGGGTAAATAAATTTGGCGCCTACCAAAGTTAGATATTGTGTTTAGAACATCCTTCCTCGGCTGGAAACATAGACAAAAAATGCATGTTTCTAAATGTTTGAAGTTTTATGATGAAATGTGGGCACTCAGCATGTAATCATGACTTGTTTATGAGAAAAACAATACAGTGTACCTTTAAGAGAACGACTAAGACAAACATAAAAAGGCTTCACACACCCAACCAGTCTCTGTAAACTCCCTTCCAGGCTGCCGAACTCAGCATTAAAAAACCGCCGATCACTTTACAAAGAAACAGTTTGGGGGAACTCAAAGAGTGGGAGCCGAACCACATCTGGCATGGATCAAACCCTCACTTCCTCTCACAGACTCTCAGAGAACCAACCGGTCCAACGTGCAGCTTTTTCCTATGACAGCGAGAAGCTCGGCTCATAATCTCCCTGACCGATTAATTCTGCTTTGTTTGCTTTCACTGCCGTCCTTAATGACTGGGGCTAAAAGGTTGTTTCTAAGTATGTCCCCCCAGTACAAATCTCTAACATATGTTATCTGTTAAGAAATTGGTGCTTTGAGACTTGAGGAGGAGGAGGGGAGGACATCTTTATCCGGGGACATGTGGAATTTGAATGATGACATAACAAATCCACAGCAGAGAAAAACATCAACGCCGGTTTCTCGAGGGATGTCTGAGCTCGGGGAGGTGTATTACCAAACACATTACCGTTTGGGGGGGGCCGCTACCATGGGACGCTAATTTGGACATTTAACCAGCTAAAGTTAAGATGTAGCTGATGGTGGAGGAGGAGGAGGAGGAGGGGGGGGGGGCAGGTGTAGAGGATCAGGTGTTTTTTTTTTTTTGTTATCGGTGAACGCGGCGGCTCGGATGAAGCCGTTCAGGACTGGCAGTCGTATTCGTCTCTGTTACTTCCTCTCACCTCTGGGGAGATGTGTTTATTAATGTGCCACTTCCCCTGATAAATGGACCAATGGAAAAGCCCAGCTCGACTCGCTCGCCGCCACCCCTCCTCCTCCTCCTCCTCCTCCTCCTCCACCCCTGTACTCCTCTCACCCCTCCTGCATGGTGATTTATATCAGCAGCCGCCAGAGAGAGAGAGAGAGAGGAGGAGTGTGTGTGGAGTGATTTGGAGAGTGAATGAATATGTGTGTGTGTGTGTGTGTGTGTGTGTGTGTGTGTGTGTGTGTGTGTGTGTGTGTGTGTGTGTGTGTGTGTGCAGCCCCTGAGGCTCTCGGTGCCACTGTGGTCTGTATGTAACTGAACTGTTTGGAACCAGAAGGTTGCAGGTTCAAATGATGCCGCAGCAGCTGCACGGAGAAACATTTTTTTTGGAAAGAAAAGTGCTTTTAAAGGGTCATTCCGGTGTTTTTTTGCATGCAATCACGTATACGCAGTATATAGTGCAGTTTATTTATCAATTAACCTGATACAAAGTTCAGTAAACAGAAGAAAGAAGAAGAAACCTGAGTGAAATCAGTATTTGGTGTGAGCAGCTTTGCCTTTAAAACAGCAGCAGTTCTCAGTACACCTGCACACAGTTTCTCAAGGTGCTTGGTAAGTAGGTTGTTTCTTCATGTAAACCCAGACTGACTTGATGATGTTGTCATGCTGCAGAATAAATTTAGGACCGATCAGACGCCTCCCTGATGGTACTGTGTGATGGATAAGAATCTAAACATCCAAACAAGTGCTTAAAACTTTTTGCACTGTGCTGTAACTGCATAACTTTACACAGCAAAAGTGCAAAAGTTTTAGACACTTTAGATGTTTAGTCTTATCCATAATGCAACACCATCAGGGAGGTTGTTTGATCGGTCCCAAATGTATTCTGCAGCATGACAACAAGCCCAAACATCCAGCCAGAGTCATAAAGAACCATCTTCAGCAACAAGAAGTACAAGGAGTCCTGCAACAGATGGCACACAGAGCCGTGATCTCAACATCATGGAGTCAGTCTGGGATTAACACGAAGAGACAGAAGCAGCAGCTGAGACGCCGAAATCCACAGAAGAAGAACTGAAGAACGCAGGAACGACCGGCCTGAGAACTGCTCACAGCTAATATTGATTTACTGAACTTTCTATCAAATTAACTGATAAATAAAAACTATTCATGGCATTATTTTGGAAAGCATCCTCAATTCACAGCGTTTTTCTTTCACAAGTGCCTCAAAGTTTTGCACAGAACTGTCGGTTTCAGAGAAAAGGAGAGCAGAATGACGAAGATGCAGCGTAGACTTTGAGGATAACACTTTGCGCCTGATGGACACAATTTGCATTAAAATTAGTACCTCTTAATCTCAAAACGCATCAAACAACATCAAACACACGCTGTAAAAATTAGCACTTAACTTCCTCTTTACAAATATGTGTGTCTGTCTCTCTGAGATCTGGAAAGGATCAGCATCAGTAAATCCACTTTCAAATCAGAGAATAAAGACAGAACAAAGACGCAAACACTCTCTGTGGAGCCATCACTGTAAACAAACAAAAAACATGACATCACAACTTGATATCGATCAGAATGATGTCATTTAATGTGCTGAGTCTTTGCTCGCTGTTACAGAACGTGGCGATTGTTAATCCTTCTCTAGACGTGTACGAGTTTGTGTCACAGTTTCAAACACCCAGCGGATTTTTTTTTTTTTTTTTTTTAAATCCTCTGTGGGCCTTTACTCGCCGTCTGCCCTTCTCACAGCCGCATCCAACAGTTTCAGTGAATATTTTAACAATGAGCCAAACCTGCTCTCCGTTTGTTTTGGTCTCAGCGCCTGCACAGTGTTCAGGACGGCTGGAAACTAAGTTATGACAGCTTTAGTGAGGCCGGCTGGCCCGGCTGGCCCGGCTTCACGCTGCTGGCAGCCTGCCGTCGCTCTCAGCAGCACAAGTTTGGCCTCCGACACCACAACACACCAGGCTCATTCACAACCCTGCGCTCTGTCTGCTGAACCTGCAGGGAAAAGTTTAACCCGGGCCGACCACTTGTTCACCCACTGAGCTCCGCATGCTGGACTTTCACCAAATGTTACGAAGCCAGTTTGGAATATTAAGTTTGTTTGCAGGATAAATTCTGGGTTTGCAACTGAAAATCTCCATTTTTTTATTCAAATATACAGATAAATATGACGTTTTCCAGTTAGTGTGAACACAAAAGAGCTGCTTTGGATGCTTCACTGTCAGTCTGGACCGCAGGGTTACGGTTATGGTAAAGTCAAATTCTAGTCATGCAACGTGACGTCATCTGGCAGGACTCTGCGTTGGCCGGTCACATCCTGTACATGCAACTGTATGTTTTTTTATATTTCTACCGTTTACCTCATAACCGCTGCAAGTGGGTTTTTTTTTAAATTTTTCCAACAATTTGTGACATTGAGCCGAGTTGACAGATATTTACAACCAAGAAATAACTTCAGTCCGAATCCTTTTGAAGCCTTTATAGTCCAAAGTATATCATCACAGGTGTTCATCATTGTGTGTACTTGTTTAAGTCTTTGAGTCCATTGAGTTATGTTTTGGTGAGAGTGCTTTCATCCAGTTTATTGTTGTCATTTTCCTGGCTACCGGCTTTCTAGCGATGTAACATCCTGTCTGAGGTTATTAGAAACTGTTGCGCAGTGTTTTGGCGTCTGATAAGCCTTTAAACACATAAATCTGTTTCTCAAACTGGACTTCCTGATCCAGGAAACTTATCTGCATTTTGACCAAAGGAACCCACAGGTCTAAATTTAGTTCCTTTAGCCAAAAAAAAAAAAAAAATTCCCAGAAAATAGTACTTTTTATTCCCCAAGAAGGTGGGATCAAGCAAAGTTTACAGCAGTGAAAGTTGCTGACTGGTCAAAAACAAACCTCCAGTAAAACACCGTAAACAATCAGTCAACTATCAATATCACTAAAATGGTGAGAAAAGGCCCTGAAAGCGGTTCTGATCTCGTCCATATATCTGAGTGTTCGTGGAGTCCCAGCAGAAAGTTTCCCCTCATTGAAGGAGCAGACATTAGCGTGTAATATCACAGACACTCAGACAGGATGACGTTACACTCTCTCTCTCTCTCTCTCTCTGCTGTTCATCCTCAGGACTTCTCCTCCGCCGCCATCCGTCTCCCTCTCAGACACGGCTACCCTTTTAAGGTGCCGAGCAAAGCGCCGGATCAAAGTTAGGGGCATTCATTACATTAAATATACCTGCTGTGACCTAACGTGCCCCATGATGGCGTTCGCTGGAAATGTCACAGCGGCACAATAAGTCCTGGTTGTTTATGGAAAAGTGCTGGCGGAGGCTCGGCAGGGAGAAATATTGTGCAGCGTGCGGCCGATACCTAAAGGCCCTCTGCCGTTTGAAGTAGTTTGACATGAAAAATGTATACACGGCGGCTTTTTTTATTTATATACCTCGCCTGTGATCTTTGTTTCATCATCCACCTGGACTCGACGCTCTGATAGGAATTTCATTCTCCTTAATCAGTGTCAAGCAGCTCATTCGATAGCTTCAGTGGAACGCAGGGTGGGCTGCTGGAAGGAAGCTGCCGTGTTTCAGTCATAAAAAAAAACTACAGAAGTGTCCTTTACTGGTGCAAACCTGTGACAAACATCCCGCACCAGAGGAGGGAGTCTTTACTTCTTTCTTTCAACGGTTTTATTTATTTCTACACCCACTTTATCATCATCTACAGCGTCTCGTGGAGTTTTTGTTGTAGTGTTGATAAATGTGTTCCTGGTTGAAGCAGGAAAATTTTTGGCAGCTGCTTTTTTAATATTTAATGAGTTAAAAAGCTGTTTTTTTTTCAGTTTTTCTGGTCTGTTCTACCTGTGAAATGTAACTGAAAGAGTGTAACATTATTTTAAACCTAAAGCTAATGCACACTGTTAGCTAATTTTACTTTTTGAAGCTGAAACAATTAATCAGTAATCTTTCTGCTTCTCAAATGTGAAGATTTGCACCTTTTCTGTGTTTTCTGTGTTTGTAAACTGAATATCTTTTGGTTTCTTGGTGCATTCTGGGACATTTCTCACTATTTTCAGATGTTTTACAGACAATTAATACATCAACAAAGACTTCAGCCAATTAATCGATACCTACTTTTAACATGTTTATTATCAAAATACACTGAAACTCAATTGTCAGCTTCTACTTAAAGCTGCATTAATCATTTTATAGACCAAAAGATTGATCAGTCAGTTAATCAATGATGAAAATAATCAATAGTTGCAGCACTAGATGAATGTCAGGAAGTGGTGTCTTGTTTCTTGATAACTCGATCAATGGAAAAGTCTCGTGCAACAGTTTCTACAATGTAATAATCAGGATAAATCATAATTTCTAAAGCAAAAATGCCAAAAATCTGCTCGTTCCAGCCTCTCAAATGTGAATATTTCCTGTTTTTAGTTTGTTTTATATGATTATAAAGTGAATATCTTCCATTTGTAGTGAAAAAAAAAGTTCTTTTAACATAGTTCCTGTCATCAAAATAAGCTAAAACATAATTTTTTAGCTTCACTTTTCAGCAGCAGTAATCATCTTGGCCACTAGGAGGCAGAATAACTCACCTCTGACATTTAATCACCTTGTAAAGTTATGGCACCAAACAGTTGTCTATTTACAGCTACAGCAGACACAGAGCAATGTTAAAATTAATTTAGAGTTGTGTTTGTGTCCACCTGATGAATGTAAGTCTTCTTTTAGCTCCGGTTTGGTCTCCACCAACTCCTGAGGAAATGATCTGTGTCTGTAGCCAGTTAGTGAAAACCCTCCAGCTTCTACCTCCAGTCGGATACTCTTTATCCCCAGAGTTACTCACCGTCGATGGGGGTGATGTAGTCGGACAGGTGGGCCCCAGCGGTGGCCCCGGCCCCCTGCATGAGCAGCTCGCTGTAGGGGCTCCGGTGGCTGGCCATCAGGTGGTAATACTCTGCCGGGCTCGCCCCGGGAGGAGGAGGAGGAAGCCCGAACAGTCCGCGATCTTTCAAATGCTCGTGGGCCACTGTAGAGGAGAGAGAGAGAGAGGGAGGGAAGAGGAGGACGGAGAAAAGGGGGGGGGGGGGGGGGGGGGGGGTTGAAGGGGTGAATTCCTGGTCCGTCCCTCCTCGTGCTGCACAGATCTCTGAATGAACCGAGGGGCCGGCAGGGCGGGGTCAGTGATGTGCAACGGCCCGTGGAGGTGCTCCCACCCCCCAACCCTCCTGTTTCCCCAGTCTCATAAGGAACACAGTCACACACTTAGAGGCTTTATTTGTTTCAGTCAACTCTTTAACAAAGAAGCTCTAAATATTACCTCTTCTTCTCATAAAACACTTCATGAAAAAATTAAGAACATTTAGGAGGATGCAAGAAAATATATTCACTTTTTATTAAACCTAGCACCACAAAACAAATTCAGCTTATTGCAACTCTAGTTTTTCCTTTGTTTCTATCAGTTTTGATAACATTGAACTCACCAAGTTAATTTCTAAGGTCTGTGAACACAGTGACATCACTAAAAAGGCAAGAAACCCGATCAGACCGATAGTTTATCCAGATTATTGAAACCACATGACAGAGGTCAAACTGAAAGTGAGCGTTGCTGCAGTTATAATCTCTCATTGCACAACGAAAACTGTGTGCACACAACTAGAATAACTACGGTAGGTCAAAGCTGAAGCAGGAAGTCTGCAAACTGTGACGGATATTATAAATTATCATTAAACCTTGTTTTCTCTTCCTGGTTCGTTTCCAACCAGTCTGATCGTGTTTCTTGACCTGCTGGACTTGTGTCAACATCTCAGATCTCTGTTTTAGTTCAAACTGACCCAAAAGATTAAATATATAACTTATATGCAATTAAAAGAAAAAAATCTGTCAAAAAAATCTCCCCAAAGAAACTTTATTGGACAGTCTATTTATATAAAAATTCAACTTTATGTTAAATGAGCTTCTGTTTATCTTCTGTCTCAACTTCTTGACTTTTTAAATTTAAAAAATATATGTAATTAATTTCAGTGTAATTCCCTCCATGTGTCTGTCTTTCTCTCTGCGTTCACCTGGCTTGTGCTGGTGTTAACATCTGCACCCTGTAAAGCGCTTTTAAAAGTGTCAGGACCAATAAGAGTGAGATATGATTTTCTTTTTACGCCAGAATTTCTCTCCCCCCCTCGTCTCGACCCCTTCATCTGCTCCTAAAGACGCCGGTCTGCAAACCAAACGTCTCCACTTGTTCCAGGGTCTCTACTGTACCTCCTCCTCCTCCTCCTCCTCATCGTCGCCTAACTGATCTTTCATACACGATTAAGGCTCTCGACGTAAGAAAAAAAGCAGGCAGACTTCATCCTTCTGCCGCCCTTACGGGATCACGTTTCCACCGTAAAAATGTCTGAACGATGAGGAAGACGATGAGAGAGAAGGATACAGAAAGGAGCATTGTTCTTCATCTGTGGGAAATACTTATTTAACAGCATTAAATCATGTTGATAAAGTGGCGCTGATCACAAAAACAGATCTCCAGGTGGTGACAGGGTGTCGTCCTATCTTACATTTCAGATGTTGTGGGAAAAAAAAGAAAGAAAGGTCACCTGGAACACATAAAAGCCGCCGGCCTTCATTTCCAAACCCAAGGCCTCGTCTTTCAACAAGCTATTTGCGTTCCCTCCACCGCAAAAAAACACCCTCCCCCCCCCCCCCCCCCCCCCCAGTCCTTTTTCCCCTTTCACGCGGCTTTATCATGGCCTGATCTCAGGCGCGGGCGCTTATTTAAGTTTAAAAGCATTGCCACATTACCACTGACAGACTGTAAAAGAAGATTTATATCCCGTCCCGCCGCCGCGCTCCAGTCTGTTATTGTAATTCAGCGCTGAAGAAAGAGTTGTCATCGTGTCCTGGTAAATTTGGAGGAGGTGGATAAGTATTTGCCAGGTACTGTGGTTTGTTGTTTTTGTTCTTTTATCAATTTCCACAGATTTTCTTAAAGGATCCCCCCCCCCACCCCCCCGCTCGCTATATCAAAGCACCTGTAAGCGCAGGTCAAGGTTCTCCATATGCAATTCATCCTGTTTTTTATGCTGCAACCAGAAATCACTTTATTCAGTTCCCTGCTGAATATTATTGTTCTGACTATCAAACGTTTAAAGTTCCTTTTCCTGCAAAAAATACAATAAAACTGCTGTAAACGTTCTCTAACTACACATTTACACTGTAAGATATTTGAGATAAAGTAAAAGTAAACTGAAAACACACAAAATAGACACTAGACTTCCCAAAAATAAGAATAAAAATTTAAAAAAAACCATGATTTATTTAATATGTAACACAAAGTCTTACTTTATAATCAATCTAATTGTTCTGCAAGACAACTGATACCCACATTAATCATTTTAAATGTCAAACTACACTGACAAGTAATTTGGCCGAGAAGTAAACTAATATAGAAACCATCAGTTTTTTTTTAACTGGATCCATTATGATCCAGATCTCCAGAGTCAGAACATTAAACAAGACATGATTTGGTTTATTTAAGGGTTCATTTTAAATAAACATCCTAATGAATACTACGATAAAGAGTCATACATGTCGACACTGATTTGGAGGTTAAAAGACATCTAAATGTTTAAGTTGGAACTGCGTTAAATGTGGTTGAAAAGTTTTTTAGATGTTTAAGTTACAAAGTGAAAAGTCTAATCAGTATTTTATATAGTTGATAAAATGTTGTGTGATGTTTATTTGCATCCTTGACATCTAGAAAACCCATTTACAACCAGATTTGAACTAAAAATGAATCAGTATGACTGTCATATACCTCACATCAATAATGTAAGTTATACAAAACATCCAAACCTGTTTCTAAAGGTCTCTGTATCCCCTTTTGAAACACATGTAACAGCAGATCTGAGATAACTTGATGACTCATGAAACTCTAACTGGGAATGAAAGGACACCAACTGGTACTTACAGTCGGCGGGGCTGAGTCCTCTGGCCGCTGAGATCATGGACAGGGTGGGGCTGCTGTGCACAGAGCGCAGGTAGTGCTCCATGTGAGGGTTGACGTACGGGTGCGGAGGGCTGAACGGAGAGTCGCCGGTCGCCACGGCGGCGGGCGAAAGGCGGATCAGGGAGATATCGGAGATGACGGGGCTGCCGGCCAAACCTGCAGGGCTGGAAGAGAGGAAAGAAAAGAAAAATGTGACTGATTTTGAGGATTTTTTGCAACCGTTTTTGGACACAAAGCTGCTGTGACAACAAACCTGCTCTGAGCTTGACCTCTGACCTCCCAGTGACTCAATGAAAGTGAAATTAAATAAACAAATAGGTCCTTTAAGAGCATTTCACATAAATAAATGTCAGTTTTTGCAGAGATTTTGGTTTGTTTTTGTGAAAACTGAACAATAACAACAGTTGGCGTTGACAGAAAATCTGAAGGAAGAAGACTTTACTTGATTGACAGATGATCTCAGGACACCAACCAACCAACCAACAGTCACTCCTCAATAAAGATGGAAAACTTTAACTTTTACTTGAATTCAGGCATTAAACACACAGACAAACAGACAACAACTGAAACAGTCAATAAGGAAAGAAAGGAAATGTGTTTTAGTAAAACAAAGAAAGCTGATTAAGTTAAATATGCACACTGAGATGAGAGGATTTCTTACAGTCAGAAACATTTAGATCAGTTTAACCTCTCTGATAAGATGTTTACTATCCTACAGCCGGACTTTTCTGCATCCCTTTTTAAGACCGAGGACTTTAAATGCTGCTCTCTCTTTGATACGACCACCTGAAGCGTCTTCACACTCAACAAACTCCTGCGGCGAGTGTTTCCATCTGCAAACCTGATCCTCCTGCGAGCCCTCCACCTCCGCCACCTCGCTGTGTGTGTGTGTGTGTGTGTGTGTGTGTGTGTGTGTGTGTGTGTGTGTGTGTGTGTGTGTGTACACAGACAGACGTTGAGAGTGAGATCACGTCTAACGCGGCTCCTCTATCGAGCTTTTTGATCTGAGAGAGAGTCAGACGG
The DNA here is from genome assembly GCF_914725855.1 of Thunnus albacares. Classification (NCBI taxonomy): domain Eukaryota; kingdom Metazoa; phylum Chordata; class Actinopteri; order Scombriformes; family Scombridae; genus Thunnus; species Thunnus albacares. The sequence continues at coordinate 18,378,840 of NC_058129.1, forward strand.
AGGGGTGAGATCGAGGTTACAGGAGGAGGAAGCAGCGTTGTAACGGCGGATTACGCTTCTATCCACGGGGCATTCGTCTGCGTCATTTATCGGTGTTAGCTCATCTGGTTTGTTGTTTTTGCCAGACGAGCCCCGTAAAAGCAAAACTGACACCTTTAGAGTTTTCTTAAGGATCTATGACTCAGAGTTTGACACATTACATACTGGTGTTACTGTCTGACGTTACAATAATATCTGTTAAAAGGTGATTTATTGAGTTTAAAATAACAAGCAGTGTTACTTTCAAGTTTTCAGATTAGTTTCTGCATTATTAGTTAGTGCAGCTACAAGCATTTAAATCCTGATAATGATCCTTTTATTTACATTTATTTCGGTTGGTTTATTGACACTACATTAAAGTCCTAAATTATGCAAATACGCCGTTTTCCACTTACACTGATACTTATATACTTACTTACAAATATTTGTTTCATACAAATATTTTAAAAATGATTTGTTTTCGGGAAGAAAAATAAACCGTGTCAACTACCAGCATGCAGGTCGGTTACATCTATTAACGAGGGGAGTCACATCCACCTGCTACATGACGCACATTTCCTAATATGGACATCACTTCCAGAGATAAAGCTGAACTACTGACACATGAACAAGCTTCATGAACACTTATCGTAACACTTTAATTTTCTAAAATTAAAAGTTTAATGAAAACAAAAGCAGGATTTTTAAGCCTCTTTTCACTTTTATTCAAATACAAATACAAATAATTTTGCTGCCTCAACAAATACAGATACAAATACAAATACTGGGCTCTCTGCACATCCTTAATACTTAACATGCAGTCCTCATGCATGCTTCACACCTCAGGGTGATAAAGTGGAAAACAATAAATATGATTTAGAATAAACACAAAATAAATAAACTAAGTGTTCATGATTTTTTTGCCGTCTCTACGTTTTTAAATCCATCTTTTGACCCGTTTCCTTTTCATGTTATCCTTTATTATAAATCATAAGGCTGCAACAGATTATTTTCTATATCGGGAAACTTGTGAAAAATGCTCACCGCTATACGTCAAAGCCCAACGTGACATATCAGATTACTTGTTTTGTTTAATAAAGCACCCCAAAGATATTAAATTGACTTTTTAATAATTTATCAGAGAAGAAAACCAGCAAATATTCACATTTTAGTAGCTGGTAGCAGCCAAATTTTGGCATTTTTGCTTATTTCCTTACGTAAAATGATGAATCAACTATCAAAACAGTTGCTGATTAATTATCAGTTAATGGACTAATCAGCTAATCAACATATTGCTTTAGTGAAGACACTGATTGAGATCATTGTTTACAGCGACATCTTGAATTAATGATGCATAAAACTGGGTCAAGTTTACACACAACTTTATAAATCTGATAAAAGTGCATTCAGAGCTGTTTGCATTTATGTACTAAACTTATTTTCATCGTTGTCGTCGTCGTTTTAAAAGTCCACCAACCTTTATCAAGATGAAGGCAGCAGCTGTATCATCGTCCGATCAACAGACTTTCACAAATGACTAAAATTTAAATCATAAAAGCAGACAACTAATGAAAAACAAATTTTTAAAAAAATGAAGCAAGGTCAAAGCTATCCTCGTCACACACACACACACACACACATATAAAAAAACATATCTCATCACCAGTTATTAATTGCGCTGAAATGTGCTGATCTCACGTTTCACCAGCGCAGCTTCAAAGAGTCGCCTCCGAAAACCAAACGTCACCGTCAGCAGAAAAACCGTGTGAAAGTTTTTCCAGAAGTGATGATCAGAATGTTTTTCTGTCTCGTGGAGGCTTCGGGGTCGAGTTAAACTGTTTTAATACAATAAACTTTCAACATGAAAACTATTGATTGATGGATTTTTTATCTGTTATTGTGAGTTTTATTGGATTCATCGTTCTCCAGATTTCTTGCGTCTGTCTTTCTTCTGTGTTTACCAGATTATTTCTGTTACCTGGCTACTTCATTAAAAATACACACTCTCCATCATCCAACACCCAACAAAGGCTTTATTACCTCGCGGCCAGATTGATGGATTGCATCACGAGTGAGGCAATGTTTTTCTTTCTCTCTGTGCCGAAGATAAAGATCTGATTTTCTCCCCCCCCCCCAAAAAAAAACCATAATCAGCCCCCTCAGTTGGTTTTAATTATTAATGCTCTCATCATGTAACAGCCTGCAGGTGAGCGCTGTCTGTCTTTGAATCCGGTCTGAGAGGGTTTGTTTACTGTGATAACAAGCTCCAACAATCACAGTCTGATTCATACGAGGTGTTTAAATATTTCTCTCTGTGCGTGCAGCCTGAGATGTTTTGTTTAAGCTGCTCCTTAAAGACGGGGGGGAACACGTAGGAACCGGAGCTGGTCCTGAAAGAGAAAGAGTCATGTAATATTCAGATATTCAGAAGATGTCTGGCTGCGGGTGAGTTTTCTGGGCGTCTGCGCGGCGCCGGGCGAACACAATGCTCGACCTTCAGAGCGTATCCTGGTTCGGCGCCGGGCGGCGGGCTAAGACGAGAGAGGGGAGGGGTTTTTATTGTCGGAGAAGCTTGAAGCTCACGAGTGCGTTTTGCACATTTTATACCGGCGCGTAACGAAGGGGCTCATTTCCCACGCGATGTGTTTCAGCTCATCAGTTTTCTTATTCAAACACAACAACAACAGTTTCACAAAGCAGAATATCAGAGGTGTGTTTATCAGCTTGTGGTGGAGTTCATCTGCTCCCTGGTGGCCAAAAACAAATCAATGAACGCAGCTTTAACCTGAATCTAAACACCTTTTTTAAAGGTTTAAAAAATAACTATGAACTTCATTTGAAAAGTCAGACTTTCTGCTGTTAATCTAGTCATTTATCATGTAAAACATCAGTAAAGTGGTTTCACTTTACAAAACTAACTCATAATTTGTGTGCTTGAGTCCTGTCAGTTTTCCTGTTCACTTCAACACTGAGTGTTTCTCGCTACGTCTAGTGTCCATTAGTTTGTTTCTGCTTAATGAAAACTCTGTTAAAGATGCTCTATGTAAGAATTGTGAAGCAAATAACATGTATAAATTGTTTTTTATTGCCAATGAGTGAACGTATTGTAACGTAACTTAACGTTAACCTTAACGGTTCCCTGTATCAGCCTGTGGACTGATTTCTATGTGAAGGGCCGTTTTTTTTTGCGTGAAAATTCAAAGGATGTGATAGTTTTTGCGTGCTCTCAAGTGGCTCGCCTCTGCGTCAACAAAGGTGCAACACTTGCTAACGTTAGCTTAGAAACGGAGTCTGCTAACGTCAATAAACGACCCAACACAACACAGAGTCAGGTAAGCTAACGTTACTGCAAATCATGTGAAATATATTGTGCTATTATGGTTGTAGCTGGCTAATGTTAGCGCCGCTGCTTGACAGAGTGCTGACTGCAGCTACCGGTGTCATTAACCAGAAGGAATTTCTGACTCTTACATATTGCACCTTTAAATCTCTTTGGTTGACAGTACCTATAATTATAATTTAAAGAGGCCAAGTAAAGTTTGTTTAATTCATATTTCAGTCACACTCAGCTGACGTCTCCTTACTCGTCAACCTCTAACTGTTCCCTTGTTCCTGAAATGTAAACGTCTTCTCTCTCCACCGTTCAATGAAACACATCTGGACGACGGCAGCAGCGAGGCCACATGTAGCTAAAAAAAAGTCCCCGACACTTTAACATTAAATGTAATTTTACTGGTGAGCTTTAAAGGAAGTTAATCAGTCATGACGCCTCTCACACCTCCTGGCAGACATTACCTTATTCTCCGCTCTTTTTTTTTTTTTTTACTGCTGTTTACATTTGTTTTTAATGGCACGCACTGCGGCAGGTGCTAACATCATATCAATGCCATTAATGAGGTGTATGGCTTTATTACCGTGTTTAAACACATGTTCAGCAAAAGAATGAATCCAGGGCTGCAGAAATATATGATGAAAATATAGTATATAATATATATATATATATATATATATAATATAATATATATACTGACTGTTGGTTGCTTGTAATGTTGCTGATGAAGCTTTTTCTATCTTGATACAGAAGATAAAAGATAATATATTAAGATAGTGTCTATTGTTTTGGCTCCATAAAAATGTATTTCTGTGACTGTTTTTTATTGATTTGTTTGCTCCTCATCTGTTAAAATGATTAGTCCAAAAGACAAAAGATCCGAGATGCAAAAACTGCCTAAAAAGCACAATTTTGTGCATTTCGTGCTGAGGTCTCGTTCTGTTTTGGAACATCATGTACAAAAAGCTCAGCTGTGTCTGTAACAGGGTCACAGCTCGGCACAAATGTGGCAAATTCATATTAATATGTCCTCTATATGAACATGTTGGTGTTGTGACTTATTGAGACACTACTATGAAGTGTAACAGGTGGATTAAATGCATTTAGCAGCGCAAAATAAGTCATATAATGTGAAGTAAGCGAGCCGTCATGCTACAATAACTCACTTATGTTTAACATTGTGCTGAATAGATCCAGCAAAACTACTTTATCTTGTTTATGTGACTTCTCTAAAGCCTGTAGATTCAGGAGATACATTTACAAAATTAAAGATAAGACATTAAATTAAAACAAGTACAGTAAAGCCACAACGTGCTACTACATCGAATTATAAATGAGCTGCAAACATGTTTTTAATCTGCTGTAAAACGGTAAGTTTTGACTTCTGCAGACTGAAATTTTGGGCATTTGTGAAATTATACAGCTTTATTTAGATATGCAACAATTGTTTTTTAATTATTGATTAATATTTTGTGTTTTTTTTCCCAATTTTGCAACTTCTCTGAGCCCAAAGTAGCGTCCTCTAACTGCTTATTTTGACTGAACAAAAGTTAAACATGAAGAATTTACATTTTCAGTGATTTAAAACTGAGAAAAGCTGCAAATCTTCACATTGAAGAACCTGGAACATAAAAATGCTTGTTGGATAAATTACTTAAAACAGTTAAACAATTATTAAAATAGTTGTTTAATTTTCAGTTGATCAATTTACGAGCTTTATTCAGATATGTGTGATTGTGTTTGAACATTGACTCGTGTGTGTACATTCCTCTTCAGTGTGTTTGTACCTGCTGTACGAGTGTTTGTGTGTTTCTTATCGTGTGTGTGTGTGTGTGTGTGTGTGTGTGTGTGTGTATATGTGTGTGTGTGTGTGTGTGTGTGTGTGTGTGTGTGTGTGTGTGTGTGTCCCGTGGCTTTCTTCTTCTCGGCGACACCAGAGATGAATTACAGCGTGACAGTGTGAGTCTCGTCTCTGGTGTCGGGCTCCGGGAGCTCTCTCTCTCTTGATTTAGATAAATCACGCCGTCCGGTCCGGCGTGCGGCTGAATAAACTTCCACTGTAGGTTTATGAGTCTGCTGCGTGAAGCGGATGCCTCAAACTTAACAGGCAACAACTCCTCCACCCCCTCCTCCTCCTCCTCCTCCTCCTCCTCCTCCTCCTCCACCCTAAACCCCTCTGAATGCCTTCTTCCTCACAGCCGCATGCAGAGGAAGAAATGACCTAGATAGAAACAAACAGATCACGGTGCCGCAAATCACGGCCTCCTTAAAAAGCCATTTCATCATCTCATCCTCCAGTTTTGTTTTGTCCTCAAAAGCTGGACCGAGAAGACCTCGACTCTGAATTTTTCATACGCTGCTTTTTTAAAACATTAGTCATCTGAAAAAAACTTTCTTTCTGGAAGAGGTACGCGTACAAACGCAGCCCCTGAAGCGGTGATGAATCTGTCACTCCAAGAGCAGAAAAATAAAAGTATCCGAGAGTTTCACGAGCTGATTCTGGAGCTGCAGAATCGCTTTATAACATCTGCTTTCTGGAGTTGAGAGTTTGATTCATTACTAAAAATGCTGTTTGTTTCAAGATTAATCCACATATGCAGACTTCATCTACTGTGCAGTTTGTCAGTTGGAGGCTGAATCCAGCTCAGAGGTTCGCTGTGTTTTTCTGACGCTAACAGAGCAAAACGGAGCACAAATAAAGTTGTTTATAGTGTAAAACCTCCTCCTAGATTTTGTGAAAGTTTGAGTGAATGCCTCTTTAATATTTCTGGGAAAAACGTTTCATATAAATAACTTTTTAACAGCTGATTCTTGTTTGTTTAAACAAAGTTTCTTGGCCGCAAAATCAGCAAGGTTCTAACTCACCAAAACATCATTTTAGTGATAAATGTGTAAGTTTAAAACTCTTAAAGACTCCTGCACACTGTCCATCACTTTTATTCACCTTCATCAAGAGATAAGATAAGATAAGACTTTTTGATTAAAGTCTGAGAACTGAAACATCATTAATTAACGAGTTCATGTGATGGACGAACTAAATTCTCTTAAAATTGTCGACTGTTCTTAAGCAACAAACTTATTAAATTAAACTAAAATAAAACAGAAATCAAATGTGAAATTTGGTATTTTATAAAACGTTTACATAGTTTGGTTGGTAGTTAAACAAAAATTTGTATAAATAACCTCAGTGTGTTTAAATCCTGGTTCTGGCCTCTTAGTGAATTTCATACTGGAGTCTCGGTTCATATGAATAAAGATTTCTGTCCTTTCTTTATTTTTTGCTCAGTTACAGTCTTACAGTCTATTTTTTAATGTAATCCTCATGGATCACATCTCTTACTAACATAAATCAATAAAGTCTGAGGTGAGAACTGGTTTGTGCAGGTTGAATATACCTCATGATACTGAGATGAATGTTGCTTTATTATCTGATCTGGAGGCACTTTTCCTGTGTCAAACCTTAGTTGTAAATACTACATTATTTCAGTTTTGTGCTCAAACATGATGCATATTCCCAAAGTAATCAGTGTTTAATTAAACTACTACACAGCAAACCTGGCCCTCTCTAGAGTCAGTGTTTGGTTTGTCCCTTCTGGGCTACTGTAGAAACCCTTAACCCTAATTAAAAGGGCTCATTCTAAGGTAACGAAAACACAACGATTCTTATTTTCAGGTGATTAAACACAAACTAAAACATACTTACTGAATATTATATTCCATTTCTTTCAAGTCTGTGCTGAATTCTATAAACTGGTCCTTTAAGGATGAACAGAAACTCTGCAGTAAACAAACACTCCGAGTGTTTCAGGAGGACTTTTGAACTCTGAGCTTCTCTGCAGGAAGCTGCAGGTTTGGTTGACGGTTCCTGTAGAGATGTTGGTGTTGAGGACAAGAGATGCTGACAGCTGAGACTGTGTTTGTGAATATGTTTGTAGTTTGTGTGAGTTTTATTCTTCTACAGTCACAGATGTAAAAACACTTTCATCCTCTGACAAACTGACTTCACTGAGACAACAAAGAGGAATCATGTTTTTATCTTGTTTCAGTGAACCTTTAATCTTTTGATCAGCTTCCAGTTAAATTAAGGCGCTTTCACTCCTGCCTCGTCTGGTCTGAACTTTCAGACTTTTCAGTTTGATCCGAACCTCAGTCCGACCGAGGGAGACGGTCTCAGTCCGGATCAAACTGAACTGTGGTTCGGTTCGTTTCACCAATTACAGGAAGTTCCAGCAGGTTATCGTCAGAACCAGAAAGAGGAAAAATGAGCCTCAGTAGCACACGAGAAGAGGAGGAGACTAAGGTTTTAGTTGAAATATGGTCCAACGATGTTATAAAAACTCATATTTGGGAGAGGATGAGAGGACAGGAGAGCAATACCATCTGAACATAAAGAAACTGTATAGTATTATAGTATAATATTATGGCAACGCAATGAATCTGTTCATTCAAACAGCGATAGAAGGCTACCTGCTGAACTGACAACACGCCAGCGTCAGACACACGCCCGTCTATAAACCAATCAACATCAAGTATAGTTACTGGTGACGACCAGGTGTCAGTATATCATGTAAAGTTCTTTAGTGCGCTGCACAACTACAATGTGAAACCAAAACTAACTGGATCAAATGTATCCAATGTAACAAAAACAGGAACCTTTGGACTCTGGTTCGGACTTTCAGGTGTGAAAACACTCTAAATCTCACCTGTTCTTGTGACGTCACCCTCTGTGTACACGTGTATACTGACTGTGAAGGAACCAATCAGAGTCCACCTTCACTTTCATTCAGGAGACTCTGATGTTGTTGGATCTGTCAGGTGGAGCAGTGACTCCCTTAAAACATTAACAACCACCTCTGAACAACATGTACAGCAAGAATTTATGACAACATTTACACTTCATGTGTCACTGTCCAATCTACAAAAAGAGTAAAAGCATCTGAGAAGCCAGTGAATCCATTAGAATCTGATGCATTCTGGCCTAATTATGAAAAAGTGTAAAAATGTACGTAAGCTTTACTACGTCCAATACGTCTGTAGAAGAAATTAGTTGCTCTCCCAGTCACCTGACACAGAGGGAACCAGCAGCTCCAGTGATTTTAGCACATATGAGCAGTTTGTTCAACCACTGAGTGAATGTGTGTGAGAAAGATGCTAAAAATCTTGTCTTGTGTGTTACCTATAGGGCGATTTATCTGTGTACTTGTGTCAGTTTTTTGAAGCTGTTGGTTCAACTGTTGCTGTAACTAAACCTCTAAAGTTTACATGTTTTCTTTGTTCAGTCACTGAACAAACAGCCGTCCTGATCTGCATGTAGTTGGGGATAGTAGTCACAGATTTGTGATGTGGCCGACAGAAACTCATCTGTGTGGCTAAGTGGAAACAAAAGTGTATTAAATCACATCTGAATTTTATCGAGACACTTGAAATGACACCCGGAAACGGAGCCTATGATCGAATAATCTAACACAGACCATCTGTCTTATCTGTGTCTGACCCCCGGTCTGTCTCCGCTGTGTCACACACAGAGCTGGACGTGTCCTTTCATCACTCTCTCAGACCAGATCCAGATATACGAGTCTCAGTACGCAGGTCTGCCACAGATCTCCTCTCAGCCTCTAACATGTTTGGTGGCTTCAAGCTCTGCTGCATCTGCAGAGACGCCGTCACCCCCCACCCTCCCCCCCTCCCCCCCACCCTCCCTCGTGGTCTTCCTTGTGCCTCGTCCTGCAACTTCCTCGCCTCACTGTCGTTTGCCGGCGACGGCGAGGGAAGGAAAAAGCGGTATCCGTTGAAAAAAGGAAGGAAAAAAAAGCGGCTTCCCCTCTGCTGCTTTTTATGACAGGCTTGACAAAATAACCAGCCCTCTCATTACGCTATATGCAAACAATGATAAAGGGGACGGCGCGGAGATGTCATGTTAGACAATCCAGGAGGGGACCTCTGACACGCTGCCACGAGTGTATAATAAAGTGCCGCACCAGGCGACAAATGACACCGCACTTAATTTGCTGCGCAATGTTCCTGTAATTAGGTGAATTTGGCACAGGCAGGGGGGAGCGACAGCTAGATCAAGGTTTTGATGAATTAGGGGTCCACTGTCAAGATCAAATCACATTAATCAAGGTGGCCGAGTCCGCGGACAGGCGCCCCCCTCCCCCTCCTTTCCACTCCCCCGCCCTCCACTTTCCCAGCCGGCGTGATGAATAGCCCTGCTTCCGCCAGGCGCGAAGTATGCATCACTATCAAATCTGTGAATTTAAATGTAAGAGTACTATTTGGAGAATTCTATTGACTTTTTTTTTTGTCCCGGCGCCAGTTTTTCTTTTGTGATAAAGTAACTTTAAACTCGACGACAGGAAGCTCGTTGTTCTGTTTCAAAGTGTGTCACAAACTCCGCTGCATAATATAAAAACCTCACAGTTCTGATGCTGCTGCAAACCATTTATAAACCATTTATAAACCATTTATAAACCATTTATAAATGTGTTAAGAAAGAACAATTCACACTCCTGTTGTTGGGATATTAATTCATAAAGTTGCAATAATAGTATAATCATAAAGTTAAGCGACTTATGTCCATGTTTGCTGCAGTTTTACCTTCATATTTCTGATGTGAAATCACTGTAATACACTCTCACCTGCATAACCTCACAACAAACAAACAGCTTTCACCAAAATAAAACAAGATATCTGAGAAAACAGTCTCACCACACGGTCCGTTTAGTAGCTTCTCTCATCAGCAGATGAAGTCAGTTGATGGAATTGAAGTTGTCATTGAGTTATGGATTTTTTTAGATCCTGTTTTTTTAGAGTAATTTAAAGGCTTCTCGTCCACGTCGGCTTAAAAGTTGAGGTTCAAAGTTACTTCTTGACCTTGAAAACAACTCAGTCTGCTGATTAGTCCGGGTGAAAATGATGTTCACTTTTTTCATAAAAGCATGAAATTTGGCACACTTGTACAGTTTGGGGCCCTGAACATTTTCAGAAATGGAGCCATCGCAAAAACGCCTCGTGGTAGCCATGGCGACCAATGTACTTTCCACCATAACCTTATTATATATATATTGCATCATCTCCTGAACCAAACATGATAACAAAGAAAAAGTGACGTCTACCCCCATGTTTTAGTGGCCGAGGATTACAATGATACCATATACAACATCATAAACTGTTCAGGTTAATAGTTAATGGTGCATTCATTAATGCTACAGTATAGGAATACCTAGACTTTATATCATGTCTGTTGCATGTTGGGTAAACTTTTAAAAGCTTGAACGTCCGATATATGACGATTTGAACGTCAATATAGCAGGAAATAAGTTTTTGCTATGTAAAGATATGGTGGAGTGATGGCGTCCTGAGCAGAGAATGAAGTCACACTCCCTCTGTATTAGTTGTTATCTGAGCTTCTATGTTCTTTGTTCAGATGAACATCATGTGATTCGATCAAAAGCTCCAGAAAAGCTAACAAAAAAACCTCGCAAGGAGAACAAGATATATTATAAAGTCTCTGCAAGCTTATTTTTTATTGTGTCCTGAAATAAACTGCAACCAAAAACACATTCAACTATCAACAACACTGATGTATGTAGATGTTGAAGACTTCTGGCTTAAATGCTGGTATTATATTTCAATAAAAGTAAGAAAACATGAGTTTTGGTGCTCTGATGCTTCCTAATGGAAATAACAAATCTGCAAAGTTGAATTTTGCACAGTGTTGTGTACAACACACTCAGTTTCCCTTCCAAACTGAATTTCCCTCAGGAAAATAAATGAAGCCCACAGCAGCCTGGAAGTCGGACTCAACCACCAGCGCTGCAGCAGCAGCAGCAGCAGCAGCACATGCAGCCTGTACGGTGACCTCTATACTCTGGGAGTTTAATTATCGCACTAGCTCGGGGGCAACACGGCCTGCACCACACAGATTAGCTCCACAACAAGCCATTAATGAATATAAAGAGGTGCTGGATGCTGATGGAGGGGGGAGGCAGGGAGGGAGGGGAGGGGGGGGCTGGATGTATTATGTCATCAGTGATGGATCCGGTACTGCCGATCGCTGCTAATGGAGCGAGCTGCAGATTGATACGAGCCAACTGGCAGAGATTTATTTATTTTTTACCTTTAGTACCGTAGTTAGAATCACATCTCAGCTACTTGTAGTCGACTTTATTTCCATTTTCTGCTACTTTATACTTCTATTCCTCCATGTTACAGAAGGAAATGTGGTACTTTTTTACTCCACTACATTTATCATTTAGGATTCCTGCAACTTTTCTGGCCTGTACAATGAAATACAGTCTGTTTGCAACTTGTCATCCCAGGTTGTTTATTATGTAAGACTAAATTATCAACCGGCACAAAGCTGGCGACTGCCTCAGAGCCAAATAAAGCTTCAGTTGGGTTTCTGGTAATTTGATTAATTGCAATTTAATTACACAATTTAAATACACTATTCATCTTGTGGTCCTGTCTTACTGTTTAAAATCTTATGATATAAACTATGATAACATGTAGACTACAGTATAACCTGCTGTGTGTCCTGTACTGGACTTAAAAGGAACTTAGAGGCGACAGACTACATACACAACGCACACAGGATGGTGATTGTTGGGGGTAAATGGGGGCTAAAAGCAAATTGTTGCCCAGAACGCCAAAACATATTAATCCGGCCATGTTTGCATCGTTTCAGTCGACCAAAGACGTGTTTTCATTTCCCTCAAAACTTCTCAGATTGTTTCATCTGAATAATTAAGAGCCAGAGAAAACCAAACTATCCAACATTTCTAAACTACAAAAAAAGCAACTTTAAGAAATATTTTCCACTTAAAAGGAAAAGAAAAAAACACAAATAAAAAGTTAATTCTACCCAGCCAGTGAAAACAGTTTGATAATAAATCCTCTGTGGCTCTGGAGGAACTTTGTCACGTCTGAGAAAAATACATCACATGAACTGATGTACTAACAAGTATTGTCTGAATTGTCGTCCAAAAACAAAATCAAAGTTTAGTTTATTTTGACTCAATCCCACAAACACAGTCCAGCTGCCAGAAATACTCACTAGAGCACCAAACGTGGATTCATCCGCCGCTGAAAATAGTCCCAACCAAATGAACTATTTTCTCCTGGTTGTTTGGTAAAAAACGACTGTACAGTTAACCAGCTGTTTGAGGGAATTAGAGGCTTTTTAAACATGAAACTATTTATATTTTACACTGTGGTACTTTTATCTTAAAGTAAAAAAAAGTTTAAATCTGTGTCTCAAATCGCATACTTCTGTTAGTACACCTTCATATAGTGCACTGTATATTACTGGCGTAGTGCACGAATTTCTACAGGATAGTGTCGTCTCAAATCAAACACGGCCGTTGTGCACTTACCAGAAATGACGATCTCAAATTAGCATTAGCTAGCGTTAGCATCAAGCGGCAACCTCCAGGGCTGTAAGATGAAGCCAATGTGGAAGTGCCAAAAACAGTGCAGTTCCTTGAACGACCACTTGAGGCTCCAAAAGCGAGTCAATCCCCATAGACCCCCATGTTAAAATGTCCAACTTTACAGCAGAAATAAACATGTTTACAGTCTGGTACAAACAACGGTTTTGGTCTCTGTAGCTAATTTCCTCTTTCATGACAACTATACGGGGGGGAATGTTTTTATAACTCACCCGTTTAAGTTTTATTAAGCCATAAAGTTCTGCATAATGAAGGACATGGCTGCTTTGAGTGACAGGTCCGCCAGCCGCTAGGTGGCTTGTTTTAGCCGTTCGGCCCGCCTCTTTGCCCGTTTTTGATTGGCTGGGAGTTAGGCAGCGTCACGCACTGCCAAGATGGCGACGGCCGGAGCGGCTCGCTTTGAGCTTCAAAACCGCTCTTCAGAAACCAACGAGTGACGTCACGGTAACTACGTCCATATTTTAATACAGGCTATGGTTAGCATTGGCGTTATTGTTGGCGCTACCAAATCATTACAGACTGCTAAACTAACCCAAAAAAACAAACTGATGGCTTATATCTGATGACAGTATAGTGGTGCTTAATGCTAAAAAACACATATATAACTTACACTTGTATAATGTGGCGATGTTCACCGTAGTTACAACGTATTCGGTCGCCATTTCCTGCTTGAAAAGTGGTCCCTCCCCTTCCTCTACGTAGCCAAGATGGCGACCATTGAGGGCGAGAAGTGTCTATAGTTCCACACTCAACTTTTTGACTGTTTTAGTGCATTTCTCCATACTTCTCAGTGTGAACACACTTATGCACTCAAAATGTTAAGTGTAAGTACAGAAGTGAAGCGATTTGAGACGTAGCATCAACTCTTTCTTTTTAAACGACGCTCGACTTCTTACAGTATTCACGGCTCACAGATCTCTCGCTAGAAGCTCCAGCTGATTGGATGCCTTGCTCAGTGGCACCTCCTCCACTATTGAGGAAGATTTTTTATCACTTTTCTCACAGAGATTTTTTCCAGCAAACCAACTTCAGACAGCGAGCATCAGAGTGTTTCATCCCCCGACGCTTCCAGCCAACACAACATTACCCACATAAGCAAACTGTATCGGAAACAAGGGGCTGCAGAGGGAAAAAAAAATGTCTGAACTAGCATTGATTATTCACTTTGGAAGTCAGCATGTTGTCATCTGCTTTTGATATTGAACTTGGCAAATGCTCAGCTCTCATCAGCACCAGCTCACATGCACTCTCAAGCTCTGTGTGCTGTTACAGTAGTAACAACATCAAGAAGATCTGACGCTTAAAGTTGGTTCAACCTGCGTCTCGTTCGTCCAACTTATGATGTGAAAACATTTACTGTAAAAGAAAAAAATTTTAAAAAAAAGAAGGCCACTTACCCGTGCATGGCGTGGAGCGCGTGGGGCTCGTAGTGGTATCGCCCCTCGTGATGGCGCATGTCAATCGGTATCGGCGTGTGGAAGGTGGGGAAGATGTGGTGGGGGGCTGCGAGGAGGAAACAGAAAAAAGCAAAGAAGAAGACAGAGTTAGATGAGGAAGGGAGGGAGGGAGAGGAGAGGAGAGGAGGGAGAGGAGACTTCAAAAAAAGAGCTTGCCTTTCAAAAAAAAAAAAAAAAAAAAGAAATTTCAAAGGCAAAAGGGCTACAATAAAGCAACATGAATTTCAGAGCAAGCTGAGCACTTTTGTGTAAAATATTGGCACTATCACACAAGAGAAGTGGAATAAATAAATAATCAAAGTCGTCCTAAGAAATCCTACATCTTGAACATAAAAGATATCCAACCGGGCTTTTGACAAAGACCTGCAGCTAGACGCTCTTTGAACTAGACGGGATGATGGACTGTGTGGAGGGAAGCTGCAGCCCCGACTCAAACCAGGACTGACAGCGCTGGGAAAAAGCTTTCTTCTGCTTCGCCCTCTTCCCGTCCAAACAGCCCTGAGTCTCCTCCGGAGCTGCTGAAGAGCACGAAACACAGCTGAAAACCCCCTGAACTGAATCCACGCATGACGGGCATGAATCCCATTATATGATTCTTGTCTGTTTTGTCCTCATGGTTGTTTTCAGGATTTAATTATTCCCTAAAAATGAATTTCTGGTCTTGTTTTGTGTTTCTATGGTTGCGAAAATCATGGACACCTGCAGTAAAGTGCTCCAGTGTTTTAGTATTGTTCTCTCATATGGTTGAGAGAGACAGATTTTTAAAAAATGACAGTCAAAATCAAAGCAACAGAGGCCACAAGAGGCCTGACTTTTAGTCCCTAATGTGGGTCAAACTCCAACAACACTGGATCCTACATTTCCCATAATGCAACTCTAGCCTTTAGTGTCTTTGCATTTAACCCTTCCTGCCTGGAAAACATCTTTCAAACTCACACACCTGCTTGTAACACATAAATCTGCAGTCACGTCCAAGCTGATATAACCCTGATGACATCACTATGACATCACCAGGGTTATTTTCCTCCTTCAGAGCGCCAGAAAACATTATGCAACTGTTTTTATCTCAGATGACTGATCTTCATTTGTGCAATTTCAGTGTAGATGAATCTGTTTTTTTGTTTTTTGTTTCATCGTTTAGTCAGAAAATCGACTCAAATGTCTTCTAATGTTTTATATATTCATTTTAAAGCTCTACGTTACAGCACCGGTTGATTTAAAAACATTAATTCAGCCTCATAACTGTCGACAACCTTAAAACAAACCTGACTTCAGGAGCAGAAACTCTGATTTTAAGGACTGTTGGATTATTTTAAGCTTATTAAATGATGTATTTCCTGTTATAATGTGACTGAGGAGCCTATTAGAGTCTAAATAGATGTTAAGAGTATCTGAAAGAAATAAAAACATTCAGGTCCGAACTGTCTTTTCTTTTTCTTACTCTTAACAAATTAGAGTGAGTTTCCTGCTGGATGGAGTTTACAGATCGACTCCATGACAGTTGTAAGCAGTTTGGAGTATCTCATGTATCACATTTAATCAGTTATATAATCAAAAACAGGTTTTTTTTTTTATTTGTCCACAACACATAATCTTTTTTTTGTGTGCTCGAAGGCAAAAAATATGTCAAACAAACCTGGAGATGAAGCCCAGGTTCTGCGATTAAAGGTGCGTTGTTTTGTTTCTGCTTCCAATTTAACGCGTCTACGTAAGCCGCCTGTCTTTACGAGCTTTGTGTGTTTCATCGTGCATCCTTTTAATTGCCCTTTTTATTTCTCATTAAAACCCTGTTTTCCTTTTTTTTGCGGATTCTTCTCGGACCTGGGAAGTTTTTCCCCCCAAAACATCAGAACTAATTAAGTGTTGCCACAGAAAACCACAGAAGATGTCGTGTCTTTATTTTACCACCATATAAACGGAGCCTTTTGGGGTCTTTAACTGACTTTATGGAGTTATGTTTCTTGTTAACATTTTTCTCAGGTTTTTTTTTTTTTTTATTTTAGAAAAACTCCATGAGGGCATTGCCTAACTCTCTCTCTCTCTCTCTACATTTCTCTCATCATCTCCTCCCTCGCTCGCCCTCTGTACAGTTTTCAGATCCGGTTAATTGCAACCTGGTGTGTCTCATCTCCGAGCTGCCGGATCGGAGAAGATGAGAAGAAGCGAAAGACGGAAAAAGGAGGGGAGAGGTGAGCCAGCTGATCTCTGGATTGCATTAAAATTCTTCTCGTGTCACACACACACACACACACACACACACACACACACACACGCTCTAGCGGGAATCTCGCAGGGGTGACCTGGGATTTCGGAGCGGAGAGAGAGGGGTCAGGGCCACGGATCATTATCTGCTCTCGGGCCGAGCGTCGGGAGGGGATACAGGGGGGCCTCCCGGGGCTCCCTGGGGTCCCGAGACCTGAGTGAGTCAGCATTCCAGGTCCATTCCTCTCACTCTGCACCCTGACAGCCTGACGGACAGGCCCCGGTCCCCCAACGCCCGCAGAAATAGCCCTCTTTACTTCACTCTCAGTCTGCACCGTGCCGCAGAGGCCCCGACGGGACGAGGCGACCGGCTTCCTTCGGGCGACCGCGTCGATGTTCTGTGTTGTCGCAACCGCCGTCTGAGATGTGTTTAGTTTTTAGGAAGAAGGAATCGTTGTGAGGCTCTGAAGAGAAGGGAGGGTTTCCTGTCAGCGAATACCAAAACGATGCGGCGACGGTTACAGCACAGAAACATCTTGATGTGAAGTCTGGAGGAACTTAAAAGAAGCATTTCAGTTTAGTTTTTAAATCTTAATCTTTGTCACTCTGTGCTCTAAATCAGTAAGAAATACAACAATGTAGATTTATTATTATTATTATTATTATTATTATTATGGTTATTTTATACCTAACCTGTTTGGTTCAGTTTATGAAGCGTAGTGTGAAAGCTGTGGACTACGATCCAGTTTGTTTGTGGTGTGAATGGCAGTAGATATATATCGACAAGATAGACCAGGACTAAAACCATCTTCTAGCTGTTAAATGTTAGTGAGGCTGCTAGATTATTGACAAAAATCATAATCACAATTATTTACCACGAGTACACAGAACAGAAACTCTTCCATTTCATTAAATGCATATGCTCTGAGTGTTTGTCGCGTTTAGACAGCTGTATGAATCACATAAATATCCTGCTCTACATGTGTTTTGAACTTAACAGTTAAACCGTATCTATATCAATTGATCAGCTCCCCGTCTGTCTGTCCCCTCACTCATTACAATGTGATATAAAATCAATGAATCAATAAACACAAACACTGTCGATTTCTCCCCGTGGAGTCGACATGAAAGCTGTTATGATGCAGTAGATTTCTGCTGTCAGTCAGGTGGTGAAGGAAGGTTAACCAGCAGAGACGCTGAACGTCTACATTTATAACACAAGACAAAACGAGAACATGTTTTCATAATCGCTGGAAGCCAAAATCGTCTGAAAATAAAATCTGATTAAGCCCTCGTTGTTCAGGAAACAATCTGCATTTAAGTAAAACGCAGAGTCAGTTCAGGAATTTTGCTTCTTTCTCTAAGAATGTGAAACAAAACTTAATGAATTTTTTTTATCAGTTTCTCATTAAAAAGTGAGTGAAACCAGTGAGAAGTGGTGTCAATAATAACTATCCCCCATAATATCACAGTACATCCTGTTACAGTCTGGACTGATCAGGTACTTCCGGGTGACACAAGCTGATCTTCTTCTGGGTTCATGAAGTGCTGATGATGCAATGATGACATCACAGAAACTGTCCAATCAATGAGTTGCTTGTCAGTCCGTCTGACTTCATGTTTATACTTTAGTTTCTTAGTAATTAATTAATGTGAATATGAAACAAACCTGAACTAAAAGACAACAATGGGTCGTTTTTTCATCAAACTACAGGTGTGAAAGAGTTTTGTTCTATAAAACTTATGTTAATTAAACTGAAGACGTGTTCTAGATGAATATTTTGTTGCATGAACTGTCCAAAAGGAATTTTAAAGTTGTACATACTTCTATATCTACTGAAGTATCCACGAGGCTCATTAAAGTTCCTGTGTGTTCGGGTCGTGAGTGTCTCGTGTTAAAGTCGTAACCGCCTCCTCCTCCTCTTCCTCAGTGTTTGTCATGGAAACGGCCTCGGGACTGTGTGTGTTTAATTGATCTGAAACACTGTAATAAAGACTCACAACACCTGACGTTCAAAGCAGCTGTCAGGAGGAACGAGGAAGTCAGAGCGAAGCTGAGATACATGACAGCTGCTAGCACGACTGTCTGTAGGTGTGTCCTTCTCTGTTATCTCAAACATCTCTGTCATCTCTATTATCTCTGTTATCTCTGTTATCTCAAACATCTCTGTCATCTCTATTAATCTCTGTTATCTCTATTATCTCTGTTATCTCTATTAATATCTATTAATCTCTATTATCTCTATCTCTCTATGTACTGTATCTGTCTCTATTCATCTCTATATATCTATCTCTGTCTGTATTTGTCTCTTTCTCCATCACTGTTTCTCTTCTGTACTCCTGTTCATTTTATCTCTATTTATCATCTATCTATCTATTTACATCCATCCGTCCGTATGTATCTTTATTATTATTTCTATCTGCCTCCATCTTCATCTTCATCTCTACGTCTGTCTGTTTACATTTGTATCACTATTTCTATTTATTCTATTCACATTTATATCTCTTTCTATCTCTATGTCCTTTATTATCTATCTTTATCTTCATCAATGTCTTTATTTCCATTTGTATCTCCATCTATCACTAACACTTTCTTTCTCTACCTTTATCTATATCTCTATATCTAACTCTATTTACAGTATGTTTATCTCTATCTCTATGCTATTTATTTCTATATCTGACTCTATTCATCTCTATCTCTGTATCTTTCTATCAATGTCTGTCGGTAAATCTCTATTTCTATTCTCTGCTCTCTCTATATCTGTTTATCTCTATCTGAATCTCTATATCTTCATCATCTTTGTCTACATCTATCTCTACATACTGTTTTTTCTCCATCTGTATCTGTATTGTTTCTATCAGTCTCTATTTCTATCTAACTATACATCTCTATTTGTCCTTCTCTCTATATCTTTATCACCAGTTCTGTTTGTATCACTGTTTCTATTTATGTATCTGTATCACTACTCTGATCAATCTATTTCTATGTTTCTATCTCTATTCATCTCTGTATCATTATCTCTGTTTCTATAACTTCCTTTCTGCTCTGTGAGCAGGCTGACTGCCCTCTCTGTCCCAGACATTCTCCATTGTAATTTGGCCCAGTCTGGTATAATTACCCTCTGTCTGACTCCATACACTGTGTAGGCTGAGTAGAGCCAGTATATATAGATATATATATGTGTGTGTGTGTGTGTGTGTGAGAGAGAGAGAGAGAGCTAAAGGGCCCCATTCAAAGAGCAGCTCGAGTTAATGCACCATTCATAACAGTTGGGGGTGAATTATAAGAGGGGGTCATGAGGAGGAGGAGGAGGAGGAGGAGGAGGAGGAGGAGGAGGAGGAGGAGGAGGAGGAGGACAAATAGCAGCTAAATCTGGGTCACCGAAACATGACGGTCAGAGTCGCCGTGTAGAGACGAAGACGTCTTCACATCCCACGTGATGTAAAAGTCACAGTACTACACTGAAAGAATACTACAAGTGAAAGTACTCAAAGTAAACTGTAATTTCTCCTGTTGTTTTACTTTTTTTAGAGACACATGAATAAACATTCAAATGTAAATGTACATCTGTAGTGTTTGGATAGATGTTACAGTCACCCTGAAACTGTATATAAAATAAAACATTAAAGCAATACAGAAATAGGATTTGAACAAATATGCATCAACATACAGAGAATAACTGTAGTTAAAGGACAAACGAAAGAAAAAAGGGAAGGAAAGGAGCAAATAATGATGAACAGGAGAAAAAGAAAGAGAAGAAAGGAAAGAGGAAAGGACAAAAACCTGAAGGAAGAGAGTAAAAAGGCAAAGGAAATAAAAAAGGAAGGAATGAAACAAAGAATGATAGAAAGGAGGAAAAGGAAGCAAAGATGAAAAGTGCAAATTAAAGAAGGGATGGATTTAGAAGAAAGGAACGTAGAAAAGGAAAAGAGAAGGAAGAAAAGAGGGATGGATGTCAGTGAACGCAACGTTTCCTCTAAAGTCAGGTCTGATGTTGAGACCAAAAAAACTCACAAAAAAAGATGCAAATGGAAAATGTGTTGAAGAAGTGTGAAGCTGAACGCCTTCCTGTGTCGCAGGATGAAGGGATGTTTAAACTGATAAAAGCTGATAAACATCTTGTTGAGGATTCTGGACTCATATTTCTCAGCTAGAACGACTCTTCCAGTTTGGACACGTCGGACCTGGAGGAAGTAATTCAGCCAGTCACCGTCAGCCTGTCAGGTATCCAGCCAGTCATCCAGGCTTAGGTTTCCCTCTGCTCGGGGGCCCGGGGCCGCCCGGGGCCCCGGCGTCCTGGCCTGGCCAGGGGGGGATTGACCAGGCAGGCTTATTCCATCACCGAGACAGCTCCATTGTTCTGCCGCCACAGGAAGAACAAAAGGCGAGCGCTCGTGAGAGTTCAAGAGGCACATTTACCTGATTCACTGGGCCCCCCTCCTCCCCCCCCTCCCTCCACCCCCCCCCCTCCTCCTCCTCCTGGGCGTACGCAGCGCTCCGGCCATCTATTAGTCTTTGCTTGTTTTAGCGTCTGGTGGAGCGCTGCGGCTAGCCAACAACACTTCTTCATCGTCAGTCCTCCCTTCTGTACGCACACGGCAGAAACATTCTGCTCTTGTGTTGCTACACCACGTTATCCCAAAGTTTATCTCACCTCCTTTATTTTTAAAAAAAACTTGGAAGAGTTCTGCAGGAATTCATTCATCAATTTTATCAGAGAGCTTTTGAATTTCTTGACCTTTTAAAACGACTTCCTGCCGAGTAGCTACTAAACGGACCGCGTGGTGGTGAGACCGTTCTCTCTAAAGTCCGGTTCCAAAGTCTCATTCTTGACCTTGAAAACAGAAATAAATGACCTTTCCTCGGGGGACGGTTGTCGGTTTCAGGAAGTTTTATAAAGTGGTTGGACTCAGACTCGAGGGGAGAGGAAGGAGGTTTCAGACGCCGTTTGACAATTTGACAAGAACTTAGTTTGAATCACACTGACGCCTTCAGAGCTTTTTGGCTAATAAGTTGTTTTACTTGGACTTGGTTTGTAGAACTTTATGTCAAAACTCAATATGACAACCAGTGTCTAAAGAGCTAAAAATAAAACCACTGACTCATGGAAACAAAAGTGTACAAGTTCTCCTCAATTTTACTGATATTTTGCAGGTTTACAATAACTGTCAGGTGTGCTTATTGGTTGGAAACTGAACCTTAACTTCAGTATTTAGTTCAGAAAGCTTCCTGACACTTCTCTCCATAGCTGACTGTATAAAAAAAACTACAAGATGTTATAGGAAACCTGTTGTGCAGGTTACATTTCTTGTGCAGCTGTGTTAGGAAGCAAAAAAAAGAATAAAAATACAGTAAAAATCTTGCAGACTTTGCATCGCAGGTTCTCATAAACTCATAAAATACTCAGATTAGGCTCAGAGGTGAAAAATGTGTTTGCATTATTCCTTCAACAAGAGATGCTAATAACTGTTATCTGTTTAGTTTAGCTTTTGCAGACTTCTACATTATTTTTAACAGCTTTTCTTCTCTTGGAGACACTTTGACCCTGAATGTGAGAACCAGCTGATGGTCACTGCGTCCTTATCAGAGACTGTAGCAGCAGACTGAAGCCGGCCTCAGATTACTGTGTGTTCTCCTGATATTGAAAGTATTCAGTGACACCAGTAATCACGCTTAAAAAAAGATGCCAGACCTCTGCTGTGAAAT
Organism: Thunnus albacares; assembly: GCF_914725855.1. Classification (NCBI taxonomy): domain Eukaryota; kingdom Metazoa; phylum Chordata; class Actinopteri; order Scombriformes; family Scombridae; genus Thunnus; species Thunnus albacares. Next base: position 18,401,007 of record NC_058129.1, read on the forward strand.
CTTTTCAGTCTTACTCACAATACAGCGGGGGGAATTTTGAAAGATCCAGGCAGGAAATTTGCTGCAGAAAAACTTGGCACGAGTCCCGAATACACAACTGCTGCATGCGAGGCCTCGTACGGCACTCACGCCGCTGTTTGATCCCCGTCTCTTCACAATGATAAACGTTCCTCTGACTGAAATCTAAATTACATCACTTCCTGTACTGCAAGCAGAGGACTTTTCCCAGGAAATAGTGACTAGTCGGTGCAAAAAAAAAAAGAGTCAAAGCAAATAAAGAGGGTTTATGAAGTGGATACAGTCTGAATCTATACTGTGTCTCATCAATCAAACATGGTCAGAAACTATTTCAGTCATATTTTCTGACAAAAATGCCAAAAATTCACTGGTTCCAGCAACATTTATAGCTGAGAATAGTGAAAGTTTTCTGGTTTCTTCTGTTTTATATCACAGTAAACTGAATATATTTGAGTTTTGGATTGTTTGTCAGACAAAACAAGATGTTTGAAGACGTCACAGAGTCTTTATTTAATGGATCAAATGATTAATTGATGACATTTAACAGGTTTGCACTAACTGGTTGAACCTTCTGTCACTCTACAACAATGTGCATAAACATTATTTAATCCCAGAGTATTTAATTCTAGTAGTAATTAGTTAATTCTAGGTCAGATCCAAAGGTCAAGCTGAACAGCAGTAGTTCCACTTGACTAAAAGTTGCAGCCATAAAAATAATCTGTCTTGTATTTAAAGGCTTCCTCCACCCAAATTCCAAACATATTCCCTCCAGTAAACTGGTTTCAGACGTGTTTAGCTTGTTTTTCCTTTAAACAAAGCGACGTCTGAGGGTTTAATATGGTTTAATACGTCTATAAGTCCAGTTAAAAGTTATTTTTCCTGTTTAAACACCTTTTGGAGACATGGGGACAATGTCATGTTGAAGAGACAGACCAGTTTATGGACAGCTGCGTCCACATACTTTTGGCTACAGAGTCTTTATATGTGATACAGTATAGACAGAAATCAGGATTCTAGATGTTTAGATGCATCCATCCCTCCGTGGCGAGGTCGCCCCCGGTTGGAAAAACCACCACGAGGGAGAGTTACTTATCAGCCTCGGACAGCTGGGCTCAGGCCACGTCGCTAATAACCTCCATGCATCACCGCCGGGCTGGCTGAAGGTGAGCGCACGGCGGCGGCTGGCGTTAACGAGACGAGGCAGAGGCAGGCAGGCGGCGGCGATGATGATGATGACGACGACGGGCCTCCGCTGCTCCTCCGTGCGACCGACGGCGTGTTGTTAGCATGCTGTTCGTGTAATTTAGGTACTTAAAAGACTTGCGAGGGTTCAAAGACTGATTGCACCGTCGAGTAATCACCCACCTCCAATGCACGCCTGATTTATCACCCCCTCGCTTAATAGCACTGCTTAACACACAGGTTTGTCCAGATTAAGTAATTACCTTAAAGCAAAAGTTTATTATCTCCTCCGACGGAGCCGTGATAAAGGCTCGCTGTCGAGAGGAGCCAAAGAAAGGCTTTGTAGCCGGCGATAATTAAAATACAATGAATTCAATTGTCGCTTCTGGGGCTGTCAGCGTGCTCCCCAGCTAACATCCATATTACCCCGCTGGCACCCTTGGTAGGGGGGCGCCTGGGATTACGCCTCACCCCTGGACTCATCCAGCAGCTGGATGGAAAATTACTCCAATGGGCCGTCTGTAAATTAAACAAAGACCTAGTTCTTCTCCAAAATGAGGAAGGAGGGTGAGGAGAGAAGGGTGGTGGGGGGGGGGGGGGGGGGGGGGGGGGGGCAGAGCTAAGAATAACACCTGAGCACAGGCGAGTTGGTTTTTACACATCAGCTCTGTGAGGTTGTTGTTGTGATGTCTTAATGAGGCGGAGGCCTCTGCAGATACAGATGTTTGAGGAAGGAGAGGATGCGCCTCTTCTTCTTCTTCTTCTTCTTCTTCTTCTCCGTCGTCGTGGTGATGAATACGTCGCAGGTGGGAGCTGAAGATGTTGCCCCTGATCGTCACCGAGGAGACCCCGGACCTCCAGCTGAACCAAAATAGATGGAGGTCCGTCCTGTCGCGTCAGCACTCGGCAGCCTCCCGTGTCGATAAACGGTCGGCCGCTCGCCTGACACAATCTGCTGAAGCAGGACTGCCTCTATTTTTTGACCCTGCCCCCCCCCCCCCCCCCCCCCCCCCCCACCCTCAGCTCCGCTGTCCTAACCAGCTTCATTTTACTGTTGGCTGTGTTTGTTTGACATTTTGCTGTTGTGCATGATGGAGCGCAGGCCCCCTGGCTGACTTCCTCAGCCCTCTAAAGATGGGCCGGAGCTCTTCAGCATGTTCAGAGAGAGAGAGAGAGAGGGGGGGGGGGGGCACGGCTGCAAAATCTGAAGAATTTTTCTTGTTTCGAATCTCTAAACACAGGTGGGGGAATCTGAGCGGATGAGAAATGAGCTCTCTATTCGCTGAAAAACAATTACGGAGGCGGAGCAGCCGTAGCAGTGTGAAGAGATGTTTTCTGAGGGGCTGAGGAATGTTAATTAACCAAACACATGCTTTTAAATAAAACTACAGTAAAGTCTACTCTATATGGCTTCAGGATGTGCAGTCCTTCAAAAAATCCTTCAAATTAAAAGCCTCATCTCCACAAATGTTGATAAAAACCTTAATTTGGTAATTTCAAAGTAAATTTTGAAAGCATATCAGTTTTAAATCTTAATCCCCTAATTTAATTTTTTTGGGCCTAAAAACTGTTAAATTTAAGTAGTATAATTTGTGTGTGAGTGTAGAAAGTAAACTCCTCCTGAGGTCGTTACATCCCCCAAAAATTCCCAGAAACAGAAACCTCGGTGTGTTTTGCTGAAGTGCAGCGGAGCGTCGTGTGCTCAGCAAAACCTCCATCTACAAATCTACAAACCCGGTGCTGCTGCAGAGGGAGGGAAGATCATGTGGTTCCTCTGACGCTGCTGCTGCTGCTGCTGCTGCCTCCCCAGTAAAACCCTCTTCACACACACTTCAAAATGACCTTTCCTCAACAATACTCCTCCTCTTTTCTCTGTTAAAGAGAAGCATGTGGGAGACGGCTTGAGAGGCGAACCTAAAGGGAATTGACTTCCTAATCCTGATTAACACTTTCCCACCGCTGAGGGCCTTTCCATGGTGCCACACGCACGTATAGCGTAGTGATGTGGTGCCATATTTAGTTATTTAGTAAAGAAAAAATAGACTTTTTTATGTCCTTTTTATTCCAAGAACCTGAAATAAACTGCAGGAAACAACCCCAGAAATAATAGTTTAATGGGAGGGAGACAAGACTTCGTCTCATCTGATCACATTCAGCTTTTTTTCTTTTTGTTCTTGAACACCAGAAAAAAAAAAAAAGAGGGGGAATTACGACACACAGCGCCCATCACTTTGAGCTAAAATTACAAGCGCTGGACTGGATTTGTTTTGACGTCCCTCTCACCACCGAAATCTCTGCCCCCGGCGCGATGACACGTTACGAAAACCCGTCCCATAAACAAAGCTAAACTCCTCAGGAGTTCATTTGAGTTTAGTTTATGAGCCCCCGGTTGGCTTGTAATCGAGCGGTAGTGAACCGAAGCGGATCCTAAACAAAACACTTTGCCACTATGGTTCAAACAGACGATGGAGGGACTGTAGGTGTGATTACAGCCTGAGAGAAGACAACGCCGGCTCTGCTTCAGGTGGATCCGTCTGCATCCAGGATCTGAAAACTCCTCTTATTGCCTCCGTTCTGTCCGTCCGTCCACCTTAAAGCTTTCCAGACACAACAACCCCGACCTGTGTGATGCCTTCAGTGCAGGCATCAAAAGACACTAAACTCTTTCTGTGATAATCAATGAAATGTTGTAGTCGTCAACCTGTATTTAGATGACTGTTGTATCGTTGCAACAAGACGATTAACTGATTGGTTGACAATTAATCTAAAACTACTTTTATAACAAGTTAAAAAAAAAGTCAAACACTTTGGTTTCAGCTCTTTAAATGAGAAGTTTTGCTGTTTTTCTCTCACAGTAATACAGGTATAGTTGGGATTTGGATTGTTGGTGAGAAAAAACAAGGAATTTGAAGACATCAGCTTGGATTTTGGTGTATTATTATTATTATTATTAAAGGCATTTTTTTTGAGACATTGTAACATTTTATAGACTCAACAATTAATCAATGAATCAAGAGAATAATCGGTAGGTTAATTGATAAAGAAAATATAATAATAAGTGTTAGTTTCAGCCTTATTTTGTATCATAAAGATTCTTTGTTTAAGGTAGAATCTGTTTTTGAAGGCAGCATAAAAACAATAAGAGTCTGTGTAATATCTATGACTTTTCCAAACAACCCTGCCATCAGCAAATATGTTTTATTATAAATAAAACGCCGGCTGAATTATGTTTTCTCTCGACAAAATGAGAAAATGTTGTTAATTAACATATTTGGCAAATTGCAAAAAAAAGTTGATAGTGAACAGAGTTGTTCCAAACTATCTAAAATAAAGTAAAAATAATGAATCAGAAGCAAAAAAAATAGAGATTTTTGTCCACATTTTCTCCAGAACGGAGAACTGAGTAGTTTTTTGTGCCTGAATCTAATCAAATCTTCATCATCTATGTGTCAGAAAACTGAGTCGAAACAGAAAATCTCTGCTGATAATGACGTCAGATCAGAAAACGCTTATCTGGATCGTTTCAGAAGATCTTAACAAAACATTATTTAGTTTTGAAGATTTGTTATCGTCTCTACATTTAAACCACGTCGGACTGCGATGACTCTGCTCGGGGGGGCTGCAGAGGAGTGAGAGAGACGGTGAGAGGAAGAGGAGGGATAGTTTAGATCTCTCACAGCTGGAGATTCCCCTCTCCTTGACTTTCAGCTCATGCACCCCTAAAAAAAAATAAAATTTGTCCCGAAACAAATGTTTAATCAAGTGCTGCTTTGTTCCTCATAAAAGTACTCCTTCTCTCTCATTTTTCCATGTTGCAGCAGCTGTCTTCACTCAGACACAAATAGCTGCATGACAGCAGGATTTGGCATGGTGTGTACCAACAGACACACAAAAGCTGCTTCTGAAGAATGTGTTGACTACTTAAAATGACTTTTTTAGGTCTTTTTTGTTTAGTTTTATTCTCGTCTTTAACGCAGTGCAGCTTGATTGAGTCGATGCGGTCCAGAACACCACATGCGTGTCAGATTGACCGACGAGGCGTCGCTGACGAAACGGTTTTAAACGAAGCGAAGAAGCTCCTGATTGATTCCCACAACTCCCAGTTTAATGTCTGTTCATTTAAAAAGACAAGATTGATTGAATTGTTTTTTGAATATTTAATTAAGTGCTTTTCTCTCTTAAGTGATTTGAAACAGATTCTCACAAACACTAAATACTTGCTGATGTTTATCTGCTCAAAGGGCATCTAAACCTTGACGACAGACACGACTTTTAATGCATAAATGTAGCTTTAAGGTCATAATTTTAATATTATAATACAATCAGTATTTAATAATCACCATACAGTTGGTTGGTTGTGTCATAATTGAGTCAAATGTGCATATAAACCTACTTTCTGATAAAAATAGAGACGTTAGATTAGCTCTGATCCAGCGCTGACATACTGAGTATTTAAGTCACTTTTCAGTCATGCAGTAGCTATAAAACTCTTCACGGGAATAATATGAACTCACCATATGGTTGGCAAACTTCTTGGCGTCTTTTAAGGTGCAAAAGAAATGACATCAGGCCGGAGTGAAGTAGTCTGACCGAGAAACCGTTTCTTCTATTAAAATTTATACAAACTATGTAAAATCAAGTGGAGCAAGAATTCTTTCACTGACTGCGGCGTTCGGCTCCGTTCTGCCAAACAGATTAGAGATTATTCACTAGTGTTTTTGTAATTTAGCTTCCAGCCAGCGGCGGCAGCGCTGAGCAAACTGGAACCGAGAAGTAAAAGTAAATCCTGCAGCGTCTTTGATTTGAAATGGATTTTAAAGGCTTTTCCACCTTAAACGCTGCTGAGATGTTGCAGTGAGTTTGTGTTCAGAAATGTAACGATGTGCTGATTAATTCAAATGTTGAGGAGAGCTACACAGCTCCAGAGTCCAGAAACCTGTGTCCTCTCTGTGTGCAGATAGAGACTCAGGCTGCCTGTCAGAACTGTAGTCCAACAACACACAGACAACAATACACTTAGCTCCTTAGCAGAGTGCAGTATTGATCTGCTGGAGGAGGGTTTGTTGAGGCCTCTCCACCCCCCCCCCTCCTCATCCCTCCTCCTCCTCCTCCTTCCCTGCATCTCATCCCTAGCGGGCCACCTCTGACCCGCACAATTCAGCCGCTGAAGAGGGACGGCGGGGGCCACAAAGCCCGGCAAACAGCGCAGTGTGTAATGATAAAGTGCTTAGCCGAGGAGAGAAGAAAAAGAAGAGGCCGCCTCACACACACTGGGAGCACGGAGCACAATTAAACGCTGACTCGCACCCAGCGTCGGGCCAACTGGTTGTGAGCTAAACTACCAGTATGAAGCTTCAACATGGCAAAAACAGTTTAACTACATCAAATGAACCAGCTTCATTCCAAGTCAATGATATCTGAATGATCAATAAAACTGTCAAACAGATGAGGAGGCAAAAAAATGTGCAGTTCAGTTGTTTATGAAACTATAAGCTGTGTTCTCAGCTCTCAGCTGGCAACAAAAACAAACAAACCAAAAAACATGTGTTCCACATAATAACAAAAAGCTGTATGCTCATCTATGAGTGTGTGTGTGTGTGTGTGTGTGTGTGTGTGTGTGTGTGTGTGTGTGTGTGTTCAATTTAGACTTGGACACATTTGCAGGACTAACCGTAAGTTAACTCAATAACTTAATAACTCAAACCACAGAAGCAAAAGAATAAAGACCTGCTGTGAACAGTGACGACATGGCAAAAAGACATTTGATATGTGTGTGTGTGTGTGTGTGTGTGTGTGTGTGGTTTCCCTCCTCACTAGAGGATGAGGAGGTCAGACTGGACCCTCCTGTGTTGCTCTGTGTCCTCATGTTTTCCCGCCTCTTCCCTCCTATATGCTCTGTATTTATTTATTTATTTATTTATTTATTTAAGTTTGTGTGATTTTATTCATTTTCTGCCAACAGACAGTGAAAAAGTTGCAGCTAGCTAGTAGTTAGCTGTTGACAAGTTGCTAGCCGGTGTTTGTAGACTGCAGTGCATTGTGATAATAATAATAATAATAATAACTTTATTTATATAGCACCTTTTAAAAACAAAGTTTACAAAGTGCTTTGACAGACAAAGCAAAGACATGAGACAGAAGACAATAACAGATCTGACCTTAAAAAGATGGCAGCCAAAGGCAAAGAAAGACAATAAAGAGATGATAAAAAGTTTAAAAGAAAGATGATCTAAAGACAACATCACATAAAAGCAAGTCTGTACAAATGATTATCTTGGTTATGTTAGCTTATCCAGGAATCACCTGACTATGTGTTGTTAAATTAGCGTCACAGTAAGCACCTGAACACATAATCTCTCTCTGTTGTTTCACTTAAACTCATGTATTTCCACGGCGACTCCCTCGGGATCAATTCCTCTCCGTCCTCACCCTCTGCCATCTTTCCATCAGTAAACTAAAGCTCACATATCAACTGTATTCACCTGCAGCAGACAAGTCGTAGACGTCAACCCGAGGACTGGTACGTGATGTCACTGTCATACAGAAACCTTTAATTTCAAACCACAGAAGGAAGAAATGCTATTTGCACTACTTGATCAATAAAAGAGCTGCAGTAAGCTACCGAAGAGCTATTTGATTCAGAAAACAGCGACGCTACCGACACGCTACTGAGAAATATAGTTAAACAACGCTGCTCGCATCTCATCTCGTCTCAGCAGGTCAGAACAGGACCAAAGAATTTGCAGAGGAAGAGAAAGCAGGAAAAAGGAGCCGCTGTTTCAGGAACTTATTTTTCTCAGACTGTGCAGGGATCAAGCACACGATTTTAGACGAAAAATAGTCCCTCTTGAAATAGAACAAAACATTAAATGTGAAGCTCTTTTAATGCTGACCAAAACAAATCTCAGTCTATAAAGCATCATTACAATGATTCATCTTAAAAGTCCTGTCTAATGAGTTTCCAGTGACTCATGTATCGACTTGTTAAGAAAAAGATGCTATAAATGAGAGCAGCACTAATTTGCATATTTCCTGACCTTATTTCAGTCCTTGCTTGGCCTGGTTTGGTGGCTAATTATCTCATGCAAACACCACCAACGGCTAGAAGACAAAGCACATCAGGACAACAATTAGTCTAAAAGAGCTATTAGCTTCCTGACGAAATTAGAGGCTCTGTGGAAAACTGCATAACTGCGTCAGAACAACAAATACTGGACAGGTTTTCACTGTAAATCACAGAGATGGGATGTCATGAAGTCTGTATTATTTACATCAAAGACTGAAATCAGTAATATTCCTTATTTTCATGGTTTAATCATTGCATTGCATCCTTGTTTTTAACACTTTGCAATGTGAGAATAAAGTACAGGAGACAAGTGGTGAGATGAATTTAGTGTAAAAAGGAGACATTTTCCTGTAATTATGACTTTGATTACTCATTGTCATGACTCAGCATGTTGTAATAACGAGGAAAACTCCTTCATAATTACAAGAAAACTATGTCATCATTCAGAAATCTGTTTCTGGGAATTAGGAAAAAACTACCTCATAATTACGAGATTTACACATTATAATTACAAGAAACCTGTCCTGGAGAGATCCACATGTTGTTAATTGATTTAATCCCACAATGACAAGATCTATGTGTAAAAAAAACAAAAAAAACTTTGCCATAATCTTAGAAATGATGAGAGTCTTATAATCATGAGGAAACAATCTTATAAATATGTGATCTGTACCTAAGAAATTATGAGAAAAGTATCTCATATGATCTGAATATTTGAATTACAATAAAATTTCATAATTACAAGATACAATATTTTACCGGAAAGCTATCTCATGATTACTGTATATTTTTGTTATTATTATAAGATGTTAAGTCATAATTACAAGACAATTTCATAATTACAAGATACAATAACTTACCAGAAAGCTATCTCATGATTACTGTATATTTTTATTTATTTTTTATAATTACCAATTAAGGTTCTCATAATTACAAGATCTGGTCCTATAGTTACAAGATCATACGGGATAATTATAAAAAAAATGCCTCACTATTTGGTGAATGCAGTGTTTCTATATGTCTAATAGTGATTGTTTTGTCAATAAAGTAAAATCTAATGTAATAGTGACATTTAATAATAAGTTTTGATGTTTTTACCTGAAAAGAGAGGTAAAAAGTACAATATTTTCTTCTGAGTTGTAGTAGAGAAAGTCTCCTTGAAGATATTTACAGAGTAGATTTACTTAGTTACTACCCACCTCTGAAAACAGGCTAAACTAATTATAATCACCAGGACAATAAAGAAAACGACAACTGAATCTCTGCAACAGGCTGCCAAGACAAACATTGTTATTTCCCTGAATCGTGCTAATCCTTCATCACTCACTACAGCGGCATGATTGATCCTGCTGACAGCACAAAGCTCAGGGACTGAAGTCATTTTTTAGTGCAATTTGAGAGACGGAGGGGAAGCCCTTGATTAGGAAATGAGAGCCGGGCTGAGGGGGGGGGGGGGGCACGGGGGCAGGAGGCTGCCTGCCGAGGTTTCATGCCGGGTCTTCGTCGTCACTTAAGCTCGTGTTACCGCCGGTGCTGGCTGTGTTTTCTGCATGAGGCCCAGCAGACGGGCTGTCAGCTGTGATCGAGTTTCCCCGTCAGTAAGAAATGTGTCATTACACCCACGTCCCCAAAGGTTTACACGCATTATCCCGCAGCCTGCCACCGCTTCCTGCTGCTTTCTGATGCTCCAGCAGCTGTAGGTGGAGACTGATTGATTTTGTTTTTACAGACTGGATTAAACTTGAGAAGATCTTCAGCTTCTATTGATCAGATCAGACTTTCTGGTTTAATATACATATAAATGGTAAAACTCTGATCCTGAGCACCAACCATGCAGGAGAGGACTCTACTTCATAAACTGTTTCCAGCTTCTTGTTGTTGTTGTTGGTGTCATCTGAACGGCTGCCAAATCATTAGTGAAAACAGATCAATCACTGTCTGTTTGCTCTCCAGTTCACCCTCCACCCCTCTTCTTCTTCTTCCCCCCGCTTAACCCGCCACGCCGTCACTGGAGGCTCTCGTCCCTTCACTTTCCCTCTCCCAGCTGCAAGAAACTTTACAAAACATGAGATAAAACTCTTGTTTTCCACTGTTCTGGATGAATTCCTGGAGATAAATTTGGGCTCAGGAGGTGATACTGTATACAAGTTGCACATCACAACTAACACAACAACAGTGGCAAAAGAGTCAGATGTTTGTGAACTAGAAGATTTCTCAGAGATACGACATGCTTTCAAACAGAGCAGGAAAAACTGAGAAGATGAAGCGAGATTATAGAAAAATAAAGAGCTTTGACGTGCTGGACGCCACCAACTTGCTCCAGTGGCGTCCTGGATTCTACAAACAGCACGTTAATGTCCTGGTCGCTCCTGCTGTCGTCCTTTTTTAATGACGTTTATCCAAAAACAAACGTTCTGCAAAAATACAGCAAAGCGAGAACCTCACACTGAAGCCCCACAAGGTTCTTGAAAGTTCAGGTTAAAGGAAACCACAAGTTATGGGCTGTTAAATTCCTGCAGTGGAAAAGAGGCTGTTAAGTGCCAAATTGCAGAAGTTACTCAACACAACAATTTAATGTTGCGTGAAGTCTTTTTTTTTTTTTTTTTTTAATATGAAAAACTGTCAGTCGATGATGTCACTTATAGTCAAACTGACCTGTTTCCGCTGACCCGTCACTTTAAAGAAGAAAATAAAAACGACTCTAATCCAATCAAGAGTTTAATTTGAGAACATCCACCCTTTGGATCATCACTCATCTTTATTTTCAGAAGAATTTATATTTTTAGGAGAGTCTGTTACAGGAAATTCACATGATAACATTTTCCCAGAACCGTGTGTGTGCGTGATAAAGAGTTCATTTTTGGGTGGAATGATGGGAATATAGTGAGGAAGATGGAGCGAGACACCCCCCCTCCCCCCCCCCCCCCTTTGTAAAAAAGTACAAAGCCTGGGTTCGTCAGTGAGGCGGAGAGGGAGGAGACGCCTTCGAGTGGATGCAACACCGTGACCCTGTGTGGGTTCAGTGTTGTCACAGCCGCTGACAGAGGCTGGATGAGTCGCCGCGGCAACAAAAGGGGCGGCCGGGGAGTAGTAGGGACGAGTTTCAATACAGACAAAATAAACCAAAAGGAGGAGAAAAAAAAAAGGGCTGAAGGGTTTCAGAGCGGGAAGTTAGACGACTGTTTCTGAGAGGCATCAATGGAAAACGTCAGTGGGCGGAGCCAAAAAAAACAACTCACATGAGCTACAAGTGTTGAGCTACAAAACCAACTTCATATTCATCCCTCATCCATCTATTTATGATCTATAATAACTTAGAAGCAGCTGAAATGATTAGTCTGTTATCAGCAATGATATTTATAATCAATTCTCAATTATTCTTCACTTCCAGCTGCTCAGTTGTGAGAATCTGCTGCTTTTCTTTATCCTGTTTCATAGTAAACTGAATATTTTGGGATTTTAGAGAGCTGTTCAAGGACAACAAGAACCTTCATGACGCCAGTTTAGTCTTATAATAAAGTTGTGACAGGTGTTTTTTATTAATTTCTGATTGAATTTATCAAAAGAATTGACAAATGAATTAGTTGCAGACCTGCTAACTTTCACTGCTGACGTTTCTTCACTGATTATTCAAACAAAATCCACATGTGACATCAATATAATAATCAATGTCAGCAAATAAAACTACTCAGTTATGAATAAAGAAAAGACTGTGGTGGTTTAATATTAAAACAAGAAATAATATCTGATATGAGGCGACCAGAAAAACCAATAATATCAGTTGAGAAACTCTTCTGTGCTTCAAAATTGAAAAGTTTTATTAACATTTTCACTATCTGGACTTCATCAGTAGCGTTTGGTCATGTGACGTATCTAAAGCAACATTACAGCTAACGTTTCAAAATGTTGTTTTACTGAAACACAGTAAATAGCCTCAATCCCCATTTTTCAAAACAAAAGCACAAATTTTCAATCTAAAACCTCCAAGCGATATATATATAGATCTATATAATCTATAAATACACTAAAATTCATAGTATAGTCAAACAATTCCAGTTTTTATGAGAAGAAAATGGTTCCAAATCCAGCTCTTCACTTTGAGTCCAATTAAGAAATTCATAATCTCTCCTGTTTCAGTCGTATATGTTCCCGACTTCAATATAAAAGACCGTCTAAATATAAAACAACGACGGGTCATCAGTTCATTCAAGTATTAGCTTTCAAATCTGAGTCTTTTGAGTCTATTTCAGCACACTGGCAACGAATTATACGTTTGCTCTGCGTGTTTATTTCAAATTTTGCATCCTTGATGTTTTTCATTAGGGTCTATATCCCCTCTGTCCAAATCCTTTTTTTGAACGTAATGCTTTAAAGAGTTATTCCAAAGTGTTAGAACTGATTTCCAACTCCAACAAAGGCCTTTTTTTTTTAAATTTTTTTATTGAAGCTCTAATCACTTTCATGGCCTCTCCGAGTGTCGAGCATGAGGCCAACTAATGGGGAACCGTTTACTTCAGCGGTGTTTATGAGGGAAAATATTCCTCAATGTTGAATTAAGAAAAGAGCGAAGTCACATGTTACGGCGCTTTAACAGTTGCTGAGGGGCCACTGGTGAATGCAGACAAGGGTTTGGTGTTTAGGAGGGAAAGTTTGCAGCGTTTTTGAAACAGAACACGTCCCTCTCTCTCTCTTTTTCAGACTGCAGCTTTTAAAAATCCATGAATGTGACAACCTGGTGCTTCATAAAGATTTATAATCGTCAGACAAACACCAGTCTGTGTGTTTATCCTCATGTGCGAGCTTTGATTTCCAACTGTAGAGCCGAGCTAATTAGCTGTTATTGCTAATCTCCAGCTGCTTTCTGCAATACTTACAAGGGAATTAGTGTGCCTCGTCTTTTTCACTGTAACTTTGTAAAGAGCGCCGTGGCTCTCTGAAGGCAGCTGTGAGCTGTTTGAGAGGGCGGAGGTTCTCCGTCCCGCCGCCACCGCCACCGCACGCCTGTCACTACATCACACTGTGTCAACTTGAAATGTTTGGCCTCCAGAAACATATGAAAACATATTTAGTTTGCAATAACATGGAATAATTTAGTTTTTGGTTCGGTAGCAACAACAAAAACAACCTCTGGGACCTTTTAACATGTGTGTAAAACAAGCATGAGGAACTTAAATCCAAACTGAATCGTGTTATGATGGATGGACGGCTGACGCAGGGAGGTGGATGGATGTGAAGGTGGGGGGGGGGGTCTTTATTAGACTATGAACTCAACCACGTCAAACTCACATCCCAACCCCCCTCTAGGCCTCACTGTGGGTCAAATAAAGTCATGTAACAGCATCTGAAAACCACTTCCAAACGTCAGAATCATGCTGACGTTACGCACTGATTGGTCAGGTGTGTGCAGGTGAGGAAGTAGCCATCTGCGTCGGTTAGGCTGCATTCACACCAAATCAGGCGGTGCAGCGTTCAGCCGCAGGGTCGAGCGGAGGTGTGTGTGTGGGGGGTGTGGGCGTGTTTATTTGTGCTCTACAATGTGACCGCTGTGAAACAATCAGAAATAATGTTTTATTGATCTGATTCACAGGCTTTCTTACCACTAGCGCTCCCTCTCTTCATTCACTCTCTAGCTCACTCGACCACAGCAGCTCTCTCTCTCTCTTTTTCTCTCGTCTTTTTTAAAATGAGTCGGGAAGCCGACAGCAAAGTCTAACTTTACTAACGTTATCAAGCGAAGAGAAACGTCCTCCCCTCGTCCTAGTGACGTCTTTGTCCTCCCTCACGGCAGAGATCTCTCGCTGTGATTGGCCGCCGCAGCCTTCAGCCGCAGTGACGTCGGGTTGCGTTTCCTCAAAAATGGCCGCAGCCGAGCCGCACTACCCCCATTCAGATTAATGGGACGACTGGTGATTTGGTGTGAATGCAGCCTTAAGGTGCCGTCCAGGAAGTCGAGCTACAGATGAATCTGTTAGCAAACACCACACAATGGTTTCTAACACTCACACACAGGATTTTACAACTCTGGAGAGTTATTGCGGTAGCAGCAACGCAGCTGAACTATGCATTGTTTTGCAGGAGTTCTCTGTGTTGGCACCTGAACGCCGCCTTAAGCTTCAGGAAGGTCTCCTGCATGTGGTACAAGAACACATTTCTTTGCCAGCGAATATAATCCGAGCAGCAGGTTTGAACTTCTCGGTCAAGCTTTCTTTTCCCTTCTTCACCCGACGACTTCTGTCATTTTATGAGCGAATGCAACACCGTGAACACCTTCGAGTTTTTACAATTTTCATGCAGCCAGTAGGAGACTTTTCACCTCGTCTTCCAGTGTGGATGTTCAGACCTGCCTTCATCTGTCCAGTGACCGAATGTCTTTGAAGTGAGATTTATCCTGTAAACCGTCTGCTAACGTCAGAATATTATTATGTTTTTCTGAAATACGATATTAGGCTTTAGGAAAAACGAGCAGTGGCGCTACATGCCAGAGGAAAGGCCACTTATTTAATGCTTTTTGGTAAAAGTAAAGACTGTCACAATGAGTTTCTGATGTTGCTTCACGTTTAAGTCTTTCTGTTATGACGTTATTCTGACTTTAATGGGGTGATTTGCTCTGTTTTAAGGTTAGTCGAGTTAAGAAATTTCATGAAACTGCTTTGGAAAACATATGAAATGATTTAAACATGTTGGACTTTCTCATGTCCCAACCCACGATGTGTTCGGGGGAAATAGCTCATCATGGACTCTTTGTGTGGCGAACACATCTTTAATGAGGTAATTTGTCAGGGTTTTTTTTGCAAGAAACCAATGATGTAGGTTTTTTTTTTTTTTTTTTGTGCGTTCCTTGAGGGCGAAGTTCAATCATTCGTCAGCCTGGATGTGGTATTATTGTCATGCTTTTCATTTTTTAATGTGATTCACTCATGAGTTCACCATCTCCCTGCTGAATCACAGCTCCCTCCCATGTCTTACTTTGGTTCCTAGCACCTTTCTTTACTTTTTAATTATTATATCTCAACATTTTCTTCTTCTGGCTTCTTTAAATTTTTAGTAATCTTAGAGTTAAAAGCTCTTGTTGCACCACTTTTAGTCTTAAACTTTTCCATGGAAGTGTGACGGAGCGGGAGGCGGAGTAGATTTAACATGACACGAGCTGATGTGAGGAAATGTGGAGGGTTTCTTTCTTTGGTTTCCTTTATGTGGTTGGTATTTGTGTTGGAGGGCCAGACGCCGGGGGATTTCCATCAGCTGGCAGAGAGAGGAGGAGGAGGAAGAAGAAGAAGAGGGGGGGGGATGTCCTGTATTCAGAATGCCCCAAAAACTTTCTTAGAGTTACTTTCAGGGTATT
Source organism: Thunnus albacares (assembly GCF_914725855.1). Classification (NCBI taxonomy): domain Eukaryota; kingdom Metazoa; phylum Chordata; class Actinopteri; order Scombriformes; family Scombridae; genus Thunnus; species Thunnus albacares. The sequence continues at coordinate 18,416,615 of NC_058129.1, forward strand.
TTTTCCTCGGTCCTGTAGTCCTCTAAATCTCCACGGGTGGGCTTCCACATTGTTGTTGTACTGGTCAGAAACATAAAGAGCTGCTCAAATCTCAAAGGGAGTTTGTCTCGGTTGACGTTTTAGTGTTCAGCTGTTGTCTAAATGCACTTTCAGAGGCTATAAATTGTGGGCTGAAATTATCAAAGATTAAAAAATGCTCGCAAAACCGTCTCGGAGCAGCTGATTTAAAGCTCCGCGTGTTGTGTTGTCGATGTGTCGGATGGATGCACAGATCACATCAGTTAGCACATGAGTAGTCCGGCCCTCGTGGTTGCCGGGCGTCCGTCTCCTCTCAGACCAGATAAACAAATCAGGAGGACAGGAAGTGACGGTGAAACTACAGGGAACCTTCTGGGTCCATATGAGGTTGTTGATCAATAACGAAGGCTGAATGATTATCTGACCAGCTGCTGAGATTTACAGCTAAACAGACGTCAAAAAAACGGGTTTTATTTAGTTAAAAAGTGAATGTTTTTAGACGTCTTAGTTATAACTGAAGCCAAAAACAAACCACAACTGTCTGCTAATAATTACTTTGAAGTCTTTTTAGTTGATTAATCAATTTTGATTGACAGAAAATTCATCTGCAACTATTTTGATAATTGAATAATCACTTTAGTCATTTTTTAAGCAAAAATGTCAAACATCAGCCGGTTTCAGCTTCTCAAATGTGATGATTTAATGATTTTCTTTGTGTTTTGGACTCGCAGACTTATGAAGACGTCATCTTTGAAGGGCAGTTTTGTGACATTTTATTGACAAAATGATGAATTGAGAAGATAATAGTCGTTGGCTGCAGTCCTGCTCAAAACACTTGAGTTAAGCTTAAGAAAACACGGTGGTCTTAGTTAAATATTGAAAAAGTCAACAGTGACTTGAAGCCGATACTTGACGTGTTTACTTTTTCAGTATTTAACTATAACCACCATCTTTCCCAAACCTTAAACAAGATGATTTAGTAGCCTAAATCTAGTGAAACACGGCACTGGTGCTGAAATAAAAAAAGCATTTAGAGACAATTTCCAGTCATTTCTTCCTCTGTTTCTGCTTCTCTGTGATGTCTTTGCACCTGTTGTCACATGACCAAACCTCCACGCTGAGCTCATGTAGTGACAACTGCACCGACGACTGTATTTAATGATGAAGACCATACAATGCAGGAAATGACTTTGTGCTTATTTCTGCATTTTTTTTTTTTTATGACAAGAAACAAGTTCCAGTTTTACTGCTGCTGCACATTTCCTTTGATTCCGACTGCATGTAATATTCATAAAGTAGCTCCTACAGTATATTTTTATACATCTGCAGTATAAGTGTGTTACTCTGCTATAAACAAAGATCTACTAGTTTATTTTAGTGGTTAACACGCTGTAATCCCCTCGACCTGTGAGCACACTGCAGTACGGCCTCCACAGTGACACGTACACTGATCCCTCTGTTTGCTTAATGGGTCATAAGTTAAACTAACACACACACACACACACACACACATATGCAGCATTTCCACATGTGCAGTGTTTTCATTCTGACTCGTGCAGATGTGTCTGGGCTCATATACACAAATGGTCGTACCGATCTGGGCAGAGTCTTGGTCAGCGTGTCCCACCGCCCTCCCGATCCCTGTTTATATAAGACGCTACAGTCCATCCACCCTCACCCACTCCTCTGCACCCCCCCCATCCTCCTCCTCCTCCTCCTCCTCCTCCTCCTCCTCCTCCTCCTCCTCCTCCTCCTCAGCATGTTTATTATGTTTGGAGAAGATGTGCGGTGCCTTCAGACTGTGAACTTTAAGGAAAAGTTCAGAGTGACTTTCACTGCTCGTGTTCCTGCTGCAGAAACTTTGTTTAAAACAACTCAAATCCATCAAAAAGGTTCATTTTAAACTCTAGTTTAGTCTGAAAAGGATTGACTGAGATATGACGAACTATGGGGAGAGTTTGGATGATGATGTGATGCCATAAAGCTTCAAACGCCCACTTTTAATAAAGAATTGTTTAAACTGGGTGTTACAGCTATACGACTAGTCGGGAAGCTTTTGATTCCTGTTTGATCACCGTTAATGGACCCTGAGGTGAGGTTGTCTTGTCAACTGCTGTTTCAAAGGTGAAGAACAAACGTTCAATCTCAGATTTAACGGCCGCCATGTTTTATAACTATGTCTAATTTGAGGAGAAAGCTGTCAACCAATGAGAAACTATATCTGCTTTATACAAATATATAAGACATGACTACATATATTTGATGTAATGGCACCTAAATCTGGCATCATTTGGCAGGTTTTATTGCAAATGCAGCTGTTCCTGTTCATGGATTTAAAGTTCTACAGAAAAATCTTTCACTTTCATATTTTTCCAAAGCACAGATGATTCTACAGCTGGCATCCGATGACTCGTGGCCGAAACAGTGACTCATAACGTGTTTTATGTATTTTAATAAGTGCGAGTGACTCAGATCGCTGCTCGGACATTTTGTCGTTAAATGAAACTTTCTCTTTGTTGAATATTGCCACTACGGCCGGTCCTCGCTCTGTAAATGTGCAGCAGGACTGATTCTGTCCCTGTGTGCTCTTCAGTCTTCAGGCTGAACCCAGACAAACCTGGGACTCGCCCCTAAAAACCTCAGAGGCCACCTCTCAGGGGGGGGCGGAGAACTAATTTGCAGTCTGGTAGACCAGGAAAGGACGGATACCAAATAGAAAAAAGGAAAGAAAAAAAAAAAAAGAGGTGGGGGAGTTTTGGCTTAATCCTCTAAAACATCCATATATCGCTCCCAACTGCTCACTCCCCACAGTTGTAAATCTCCAGGAATGTAGCCTGTTGTTTTTGGAATCAGTGCAAGCAAACCTTAATGGCTTTGAGAGATTGATGTCTCCAGACGTTGCCTGAAGCTTGTGGTTGCATATTTCAGCGCTGGGATAGCTTCAATCAACCAGCGATACTTACTAAAAACCCTTACTTTGATCCTCAGGCCTGATGAGTGAAGAAAACCAAAACACCAACAACACCCATTTTCTCCACCCTTAATTCTAGTTATTAAGGAACTTATTTGTTCTGTTTTTATCTTTATCTGTACTTGTTCCTCCTGTTTAATGTCAGTCCTATTAAGAGGAAACTACTCTACATGTTTAACTAAACTAATTCTGAGGAAAAAAGAGGACATTAGCAAAGGATGCCCACGTTCTCCGCCCTGATATCTAGATTGTGCTTAAAGGCTTTATATGTAAGAACTGTGAAGAAATTTACATGTATTAATCGTTTTATACTGCCAATGAGTCAACGGGTTGACTTGGGACGGTTTTTCTGTGAAAATCCATGTGAGTTGCTTTGCAAAACACAACGTTAGAGATCTTTTATCTTATTATGAGAGGTGTAAGAAAAATACATCACCTGCTATAGTCTCGCGCTGATGGAGTGAGAGCACCTGGACGCAACAGGATGCTGCCTGCAGTTCACTTAACGGCCACCAGTGTCACTAATGAGAAGGAATTTCTGATTCTTACATATAGAACCTCTAATTTAGTTTCCTGTTTCTGACCTTTAATAAAGGTGTTTAACATCACAAACTGAACCGGCAGACAGGACACTAATCCCTGCTTAGCATGATGCTAACAACATATTAATACAATGGCAAATCCCATAGAAAAAACGGCAAAGCTAGCAGAGTTAGCGTTATGCTATTTAACTTAAAACAATTACTAGATGTGTACACAGAACGGTCTTTACGAAACAGGAGCATTTCCAAACAAACAACATGATGAGGAAGCCTTGAATTAAGACGTGACAAACATAAAGTGCCACACACAACTATAGCATGTGTGATGCTAAGCTACAAGAAAGCTAGCTCACTGCAGTCAGTTTCTTCTGCAGTTGCTTCACTTCCGGTGGAGTCAACGAGCAGAAGTACGGACGGCACCACTCTTACAAGTACATTGTACATCCTGTCAGCAGGATCCAAGCAGTCTGCTGCCACCTAGTGTCTACAGTCATCAAGTGTAGCCTCCTCTCTTACCGCGGCAGCAGCACCAAGCTAACGCGGCGGTAAAGCGGACCAATGAAACAAGTGACATCTGTCTTTTCTTTTGCTGCCAATTATATGAAAAGGAAAATATAAATCAAACCAACGTGACAGGAGATGCCGGTGACCTTCCTGAATGTCTTCAGGATGCTTCTTAGTCAAGAAATCTGGTTCAACATGAAGGACAAGGCACTAAACATGTCAAATTTTGCCGTTTTATTCCTACTGACTTAAAGCATACACAATCATTAGCACTCGTAAAATGCTTTGGGCTGGAAAATCAGAAATTTCCACCATTTGGCATGTCACTGAGCTTCTGAAGGGATCCAACGTGAGTATATTTCCAGTTGAGTACTACAGAATATGTCGGATGCTTCTGCAGTAAGTTTGGTTCAACTGGAATAGATGCCACGGTTTTACAAGTTTCCTTAATGACTGTTCTCAAGCCTGAAAACAACCAACAAGAAGAGAGAAACTGAGGGCAGAAAGCCCTTTTTTTTTTTTTTTTTAGAGTTGATTTTTATCCAGTAATCAACTGCCTGTCTATAAATAGACTAGAAAATAAGAAAAACATTTCTGTTTTCACTTAGTGCATCTAATCTCGAGGTTCCTTAGACCAGCCTTTCCCCCTGAGTGAAACTTCAGATAAAACGGGACGAGGGCATCTTGGAAAGTCATCAAGCTAAATGTTTACAAAGAGCCACAGAAATGTGTGTGTGCGCGCGCAGAAATCCCACTAGCCCAGATGACTGTGTACGCAGTAGGCTCACATGTGGGTTCTCATGTGGAAACAGCCATCCAGAGACTCACTGTGATTAGTGGAAAACTGCACCGAGGGGCCACGCACAGGGGCCACATGGCTGCAGAGAGAAAAAAAACCTGATTTCAGCCTTAAATCTGTTTCACATAGGAGAGGAAATCTGAGCTAATTTCAATTATTTCCAGAGCTGATCGGCTTTATATATCAATAAAGTGACATCATCTCTGATACAAAGTGTAAGAAAACTAAATATCTGGTGAAGAAGATCCTTGTAGTAGTATTCCTGTGTAGTTTAATTTAACACATAGAGGGTAACGTGGTCTCTGTAGTGTGATATATTTTATTAATGGTCATAATATAGTGACTGTAGAGTAGTGATGTCATAGTGAAGTTAGCGTACTGTGGTCTCTGTTGTCATTTTAGAGCTGCAACGATTAGTCAATTAACTGATTAATAGATTGACAGAAAATTAATGGGGGACTATTTTGATATCAATTAATCATTTTGAAAAAAAAAACTTTCTGATTTCAGCGTCTCAAATTTGAGGATTTCCGGCTGTTTTTTGTCAAACATGATAGTAAACTGAATATATTTGACTTTTGGACTTTTGTTCGGACACTTTCACTTTCACTCAATCGAGAGAATAACGAGCAGATTAGTTAATAATGAAAATAATCGTTAGTTGCAGCCCTGTGTCATTTAACCCATAAGAACCCACGGTGACTCAGGTGTCACCAACCCTTTTAACTCATGAAGTCTCTAAAGTGACATCTACTGAACATCCTGCTGCAGTCATGTGACAACGTGTGAATCTGTGTAACCCATGACATCACTTCCAAAATGGCGGCAGTGTGCCTGGTCAGCAAGTGTGACAGAACTAGCTAATTTTAAAAAGCTTGTTTTTTTTGTTACTAAAGGTAGATTTCAACCCATTTAACAAGACGTCCTGTATTACATTTCTTGAACAAATTGATATAAAACAAGTTATGACATATATGATACATTACCGATATTTGACACTGAAGGTAGAATTTCAAAATAAAATTCAGAAATGTGTTCCTTGTGGTCCATTTGGTCTGTTTTATATTCCTCATGATTTTCCTTTAAGGAGAAATGGGTTCTTATGGGTTAATCATGTCAATAATGTAGTGCAGTCTATGTCTATGAGTCTTTATTAAGTGTGATCATTGTGATAATAAATCCTGTATATGAAACACTTAATAATCTAAATATCAGTGCTCTGTATCGACTCTTCTACTAAATATCTCATGAAATCTAGTTGTTTTCAGCAGCGCAGTGCAGCCTCGCCCTCCTGGCTGACAGAGAAACAGTAGTAGTTTGTGTGTAAAAAGTAGTTTGTGAGTAAGAAAGCCAGTATTAATGTCAGGGGGCTATTTTTCTGCCTCTCGGAGGCCTCCCCAGGCAGGGCCTCATTTAAACAGCACAGAGGCAGGAAAAAGAGAAAAGAGCCGCCGCCGCCGCCCCCTCATCTTCTTCTTCTTCTTCTTCTTCTTCTTCTTCTCAGGAAGATTAGTGGCCGTCCTTTTGGAGTAGGAGGTGGACGCTGAGCCTTTTTTCGGTCGCATTTTTCTCTGCCAGCGGGCCTGACCCCCTGAGTGCTCCCTGTGCAGCTCGCTAGCTTGCGGTGGGGGCCTGCGCATCCAGCCACCATCAATTACTCACTGTCCACCGGGCCCCCACTTTACCGGCCCCGATAAAGAAATCCGTCCTTATCGCTAACCCACCTCTCTTAAAACACTATTTACACAGCCAGGCCTTCGTCTCCATTCATCTAACTGAGGGGCTTTTGTCCTGAGCTCAGGATTCATCACAATCAAACTAATCCCATTGTTTCTAATGGGAAGACTGGTCACCAAGCCCTCAGCCCCCAGTTTGACTCACAGGCTTTATAAGACCTCAGGCAGATGTCGTTATTTGTTTTTAGCCCCTTAAAGAATGCCGAGCAGTTGAATCTCTGTATTTCTGGAAAATGTTACCAGACGCTGCAGGAAATACTCAGGACCACTTGAGTGAGTCTAAACATCAGAAAAATGTTCTTATACTAATCAGCAGGACTTGGATTATCAAGAGGGACACTTTGTCTCACAGCCAGACATATTTGATTACAAAAAATGCAATTCTGGCGTTTTTTTTTTAATCTCAAATTTGCATGGATCATCAGGTCCGTAGCTAAGATTTTATGAGTCCAACTTCACGAAGCCACAAGAAAAAGCAGGTGAAATTTTAATGTTCTTCATTCATGTAAACTGTTTTCTTCCTAAATACTATCTCAAAGCCCTCTCAACACTCCCAGGTTATAATTCTGCTGAAGAAATACTGAACCTTTTCTTTATACTTTAACTTATTTTCATACCTTTTGACTAAAAACAGCCAGAATTACATTTATTTAGTCTAAAACAAACATCAGAATCAGCATAAAATCATCAAACTTCCAGGACATGACCTCTGTGTCTGTAACTACAACCATGATATTAATATAATAAATATAATGATATTAATAAAGGTATTTTAGATATAAATACATATCACAATATGGCAAATGTATACAAAGAAAGATTATGCTCAGTGTTTTCTTACTTGGGGCTGTTACATCCGTATTATATATCTTTATATAACATGTATCTATATATGTTGATTATTTTCTCAGTCAATAGATCAATTAGATTGTTTTGTCTAAACAGTCTAATAGTCTAAAATGCAAAGATAATCAATTAAAATGATATGAAGCAGAGAAAAGCAGCAAATCTCTGCAGCTAAGACGCTGGAACCAGTGAATGTTTGGTATTTTTGGTTTATTAAGAGATGAAACATCATTAATCAATTATCAAAATTGGTGCAGATTAATTTTCTATCAATCAACAAACTGATTAATCATCTATTTATTGCAGCTATGCCGTTGGTGTGTTTCAAAGAAAGCTTAAGCTTCTTTTCTTCTTTCCGGAAATATGTTATTAAATGTGTGTTTTTTGCCCGACATGAGAGATATACTGGGGAACACTAAGCCTGTTTAGGTCTGCCGCCCCCTCCGTCCCCCCCCCCACCCACCCAGTCTGCCCCCGGGGGCAGCCTAGGAGGTGCTAAGTACTTAGGGTCCCTCCCCGCAGACCGACCCGACTCAGCAGAAAGACCTGGGAGGCTGCAGGGGAGGGACGGAGGGACGGAGGGAGGGAGTCGGCGCGGCACATCAATCTCCCTCTCGAATGACAAACTCACTCTCAGCAAGATGTATGTCATGAGCCACCAAAGCCAGTTAATCAAATCATTAGCGGCACCCAGTAGTTTCCTCTGGCCTAGTTTACAGACACAGACGGAGAGGAGAGAAAAACCTACGACGAGCTCCGGCTCAAATCTACAAAAACACGTCTTCCTCTTCAATATTCACTGAGAGAAATCTGCATCAGACACAGATTTAAAGGTCACGAAGGTTTCTCATAATTCTGTCTCTCCGACTCAGGATGAGAATAAACTCTATAATATTAAAATATAGCTATGTTCTGGAGCTTTCGATCATATCACATGATCCTCTATGGAGTTTACCCACTTGTCCTTGAATTGAAGATGTTAAAATTTCTATTTCTTCTCGTCCATGTTGGAGCTTCAAAGTTAATTCTTGAACCTTGCGGCAGTTCGATCGAAAGCTCCAGAACAGCTACTAAATGGACCTTGTGCTGTTTCCAAGGTGAAGAATGAACTTCATCTTATAGTGTTTTATCTGGTTGTTCTTTGTTCAGATGTGGAAATTCAGTCAATACTGGGCTCTGACTGGCTTCCTCTGATCCAAATGGAGCGTTTCCAGTTCAAATTCTTCAAACAAGCCTGATTGGACGGACTTCAGAGAATCAAATAGCGCGGGCAGCCAATCAGGATCAAGTTTAGCAGTGATGTATTTCCTGGATTTGTTCTGAAACTGCCTGGAAAAAAAAAAAGGATGGGGTTTTTTGAAAAGGCAATAACTCTAAATTTAACCAATCAAATGGAAATCAGATTTCAACCAAGCCTTCATGAAATGTCTCTGAACTTATATGTATATAAACAGAAGGAGATTTTTACCCCTAATACAGGCTGACTTTAATTCTCCAAGGCCCCAGTCTAGAAATTGTCACATACATCAATAAAGGCTTTGTGGATTCTTTGTCATTTCGCCGCATTTCTCACCAATCTTCTCCCTCTAAATACCTTCGGTTATTACGAATGGGTTTGAAATCATAAAGGTCCCTGAGATGGCATAAATCTGTGCGCTCTGGCCCCGGCCTTGTATAAGCAGACAGATGCACGCTGTCAGAGGAAATACAGGCGCTCATTTGAATCCATTAACTGGGCAGCAGAGCCCCCCGGCTCGGCCAGAGACGGAGAGAGAGAGAGGGGAGTTCAGCCCAAAAAGCTGGTGCTGCCGGGGTCGATTCCTGGTAAACGACACCAAACATGAGTCCAGGAGTCACCGTGCCAGAGTTTTTTGGGTTTTTTTAAATGTCTGTTTCCTTCACTCTCCAAAAAAAATCAAGTAGGGGGGTCGGAGCTGGTCCCAGGGTGAAGACGAGGGGGAGGAGGAGGTGGTTTCATCATCAAAAAAGGAGCAGATAGGAGCGTCTGGAGCACCTGGGTCCATTCTAATTGACTCGGGAGCGTGGCGTATCCACTTTTTAAACAAAGTGACTCTCACTTGAGCTTCATTACATGCGAACCCCATTTCCATAGGCCTCTGGGAACGAGACCTGGGCCCCCGCCTCACATAAAATAAATGACCGCTCCATGATAAATGGTTCTATTAGCAATCCAGATTGTTAAACTGTGATATAACAGATCGGAGAGGGGCGCGGGGGCCCATTCATTTTCCTCCTCCCTTCTGCACACATGCACCGCTGTAAATAGCTTGTTTTTTATGTGTAAATAACATATTAAAACTCGGCATTAGCCATGTCCTTTGATAGAGAGGAAATTGTTCTAAATAAATAACGCGGGACGGGAATATAAAACAGGGCGGGCTGTTATACAGCCGGCGTCGAGGCTCAGAGGTGGGCATGACTTAGGTGACAGGAATTCTGCAGCCAACAGTAAACCATACGCTGACAATAAAAGCGGCGGCGAACAGCAGCAGTATATTAGAATCGTCTAGTTTTCCTTCGGCCCGGCTCGTTCGGGAATAAGCTCTCAGGTTCAAGGACCTTGTCTCATCTGCCTCCCTGTCTCACGCTGCATATTCACTTATCAGGAGCTGGCAACAGGAATAATAATGCATATTACCGCGATAAGTAATTGCTCTGTCTCGACACGGCGGCAAGACGGCTCCGGTTTTTAGCACTTATGCTTCGCCCGGTATCTGATTGGTGGAGACGGGAGCGAGTGGCGGCTGTGGATCGCAGCTTCTTGTTTAGTTAAGATTAAAATACACAGGCTGATAGCAGGGTGGGGGGGTGGGAGGGGTGGGGGGGGAAGAGTTATGGAGGGAGTTTTTTTTATTTTAAGCAAGAGAAGATTAAAAACTCAGCAGCTGATATTGAAATATAAATATACATCGGACGGTTGTGTTGGAGTTCAAGTGAGGTTACGTTTAGGGTCAAAGACACAAGAGTCATGTAAATAGTCTTATTAAAGACTCAACATGAAATATGGAGCTCCTTTTTTCACTCTCAGGCAACAAAAATATTCTTTTTAATCAACTTCACAGGCAGATATAGTCAGAATAAATCATCTCTCACTCCAAACTCACTTCTCATATCCTGTTAGAGGAACAAATCTTGAGATTTTCAGAGTAAGAGAGAAATATTTTGATTAAAAAAGTCTATTTTTGTAAAATTACATGTTTATTTTCTAAATGTTGCAACTTTTTTCTTAAAATATGTCAACTTTATTCTCAGTATCTCTACAGTGGCGCCTATACTGTGTTGTAGATCACATTCTGCTTCCTCTAATTACCAAAATAAAAGTTATCCATCCCTAAATTTACAAGAACGTTCATCTCAGGCCTTCACAGTTAAAATGTGAGCATCAATATCTGACTACAGATCAGTTTGGGAGCGTTCTTGTTACAATAAGTCTAGCTGTCTCTTCTTACAGTACGTTACTACTTTACATTTTTATGTTTGAAGCTCTGAACTGTCTCGTAGGTAGATCTGGTTTCAGTGTCTCGCTCGAAGACATCAAGGCTGTGAACCTGAACCAGTTGTAAAATCCTGTCTCATAGTATTATAAACCGCTGCGCAGAGTTTTGGCGTCTGATAAGCCTTAAAACTCACAGATCCATGACTCAAACTGGACTTAGTGGATGAACACACCCTCGCTCACTGTTCCCAGTCTGACCGGCTGGTAAAGCTGTTTTCAAGCTTTTTCGTCCATTTCTGAATGACCTTCACATGACTTTTTGGCCTGTTTTAATGCTTAAATCCAGACCTATCCGCCTTTCGTTGAGAGCCAGTACATCTATTAGTAACACCTGTCAGGTGTCAGTTGAACCAACGTTAGCATAAAACACACAGTAGTCGACTTTGCTGCCTAGGAAACGAGTGATTCTGGTGCAGCTCTTTCCATGTCTGGATAAAGCCATAAACCTTTTCTTACATAGCAGACTGGATGAAAACAGACATTATCTGTGCAGAGAGAGCTGATGGGACACGCTGGACTCCTAAAGCACCCTGGGAAACGTGCTTATAATCTAACGGAGGCAAAGAGTTCGCTCGCAGCTTTGTTCAAATATTGAAGACGAGATCGTGTCAAGATATAGAGCAGCACAGACGCCAGCTCCACATGTAAAAAAAAAAACTGTCCTACATTGATATTCTCTTATCAACAATTAATGTTCGATTTCTTCATCATGGCAGGCCACCAAGTTCTTCATTAAAGAGAAGAAATGTCACTAAATCACTGGCTGGAATTTCCATTTCAAAAGTAACCCGTCACTCTGCGTTCATGTCAAGTCGCTCAAACGCCACGTCGTCCGCCGCTCCACCACACCACAACCCCGTTTTTTTTTTTTCTTTCAGTAATTCATTGCTTTTATACTCTGGAGGTAAGAACAAGGTCTTTTAACCTCATTATACCGAGCTTTCATCACATGTTCACTGACATCTTTAAAACATGCATCCTCTCTGCCTCTCGTGTCGTCCTCACCTTTACTTCACGGGACATACGTGTAGTTAAAATGTGGGTCAGTGCTTCGACAGACCGAAACTACAGCTTCTCCCTTCATGATTAAATTCTCTAATCTTGTCTTATTCTCTAATTTTCAACTGTAGATGGGGTTTTTTTTGAAAGCACAAGGGGGAAATATTCCTCCTGGATTTTTTTTTTTTGCTCAAGCTGAGAAGCAACAGGAATGTCAAGGAGAATCTACAGCATGTGTTGCATAGTAGTAGTGGATATATATCCCAAAACGCCTGGAACATCACGCTTTCAAGTCGAATCACTCCTCCACCAGAAACCTCTACATATTTCACAAACCTGTGAACTCTGATTTATCACAACTCGGCTCTAATTTTCATAGTTTTGATCATTTCTATCAATAATCAAAGTGACTGCTGATGAAGATACAGTAAAAACTGTGAAACAATATAAATGTGTCTATCCTTTTAATATTCTGGATGTATTACTGGTCTGACCTTCATTAAAAAAAAACAGAAATATGAGAAATAATCGATTATTCTGACACATATTTTCTCGATTAATTGAATAATTGTTCACAAAAATTTCAGAAAACAACAAAACATGTCAGTCACACCTTTACTAAAGCTCAAAGTAAAACTCAAAAATGTTGATTTAACCATCACATAAGACTAAAAACAGCAGCAAATCATCACTATTGACAGGCTGGAATGAGGCAATAATAAAATGATCAAAATATCAAGCGATGAATCGACTAATCATTGCAGCTCTAATGTTTTGTATCCTTTAATTAGTTAATATATATATATATATATATATATATATATATATATATATATCCACCATAGAATATCTAATAAGGACCATTAATGACCTCAGACATCTATTATTTACACCTGGAATCGTTCTTTCTGTTCTTTTTAAGTTTTCCAGCTAACAGCTGACAAATAAAGACAATATATGCATAGATTCTTTATCTTAACTGTTGAAGAACCAGACAGACACACGCTGGCAGTAATCATTAGAAATGATTCATAAACCAGAACAATCCTTTAACTTGTTTTCTGGCTGGGTGCCTACCTTTGGGCTCCATTTCCAGCTTTGTTCCTTCTTTATCAATTAATAAGTGTTTCTTTATAAATGGCAGGCCACCAAGTCCTTCATTAATGAGTAATAATGTCACAAAATCACACGTTTAATTTCCATTTCAAAAGGCGGCCCATCAGCCTGCATCTTTGTCAGCCTCTGAAGCTCCATGTCGTCCTCTCGGCTCTACCAACCCCAGTCCTTTTTTTTTTTTTTTTGTAATTCATCGCCTTTATACTCTGGAGGTAAGAACAAGGTCTTTCAGCCTCATTATGCCGAGCTTTCATCACACGTTCACTGACATCTTTAAAACATGTATCCTCTCTCTCTCTCTGCCTGCCTGCGCCCCCCCCCCGCGAGAGCCGATCGGTGCTACTCTTCATTTAGTTCAACAACACAAACACTCACCTGCCCCGACCCCCCCCCCTTCTTCTTCTTCTTCTTCTTCTTCTTCTTCTTCTCTTGTCATGTTATCTATTCATCAGCATTTACAGGCTCAAATGATGCCACACTCCTCGACTGTACACACTAGCAGGCCTTGATACCGGGACGATCTGCATTAATGATGCTCTTTTAAGGCACCGGGTCTATTTAGAATTCCTATCAGACGTCTACTGTAAGTCACCTCTGACTGCTGCTGTACCTTATCAGGCCCGAGGAGAGCCACGAGCACCGGCTCCCGTGATGGCACTTTATCTTTGAAATGTATATTTCATCGGTCGTGTTCGCTCCCCCTTTTGCCCCCTTTTTGCCTGAGCGACCTGCGAGACCTCGGCTCATCCTCACACACACAGCATCGCCAAGGCCCGACTGACTATTGGACAGGAACATCCGATCCAGTCGCTGCATCGGGAGGTTTTTTTTTTTTTTAAAATAAAAGCGTCCTACCTCTCGTCTCTGAGGGCGAGGGTTTCTTCGGGAGGTCTCCGAAACCGTTACCGTCCATTTTGTCTTTTTTCTCGCCGGATCTCGACAAGGAAGTCTCCATGTCCGACGTCCAGCGATCTGAAAGTCAAAGAAAGCAGCTGTTAGGACAGGAAGTGTTCATTTGGAGATGAGATGAGAACAAACTGTGGAAGCACTGAGAGGACTTAGATGATGCTGCTGGAGCGTTCGGGATCTGAATGAGATGAGAACTCTGACAACAAAACACCTTTTACCTTCTCTGAGTAAAGTTTCAGAATATTTAGAACATTTGAGCTTTTGCTTCATTTTATTTTACATTTATAAGAGACAAAAGATGTTCATTGTTATAAATACTTGTCACCTAAGAGTGAAGGTTTATTCTTGAAGAGGATGAAGTTTACCAAAGTTAAGTCATATGATAACAGGAGCTTGTATACATATATATTGTTGTATCATGTATGACATATATATAAGTCATATATGAGGAAGGACAACTGAAAAGATACAGCTGAAAGTACCAGAAGAAGCTACTGAGTGGACCTTAAATTAAGATTTCTTTTAAAAATAAAAACGAACTACAACAAAGCTAATTGGCTAGAATAATGTCATTTAATACTTTCTAGAAAAAAAAAAGTGTTTTGCATCAACAGCTGAAAGCTTCATTTGGAGACTTTCTTGTAACCAAAAGGTCAAAAGGTCAAAACAATCAGTACATGAACACAAGAAACCAGGTTAGACAGGAAATCAGAGTGTTAACCTGCACTGAAGTAATCTGATTACTGTATAATCTACATGCAGCAGGTCAGTTATCAGGTTTCTCTCCGACCTTCATCACGTCTTATTATTTCAACTGTTAATGATACAAGATGCTTTTCTTACTGAAAGGAGAAAACATAAACAGAAGTTTAAATGGTTAAAATAAAACGATATTAAGTTTAGATGAATAATCTGCAAAGGGAGGATTAAAAATAAACACCAAATGTGATGAATGTGAACATTCAGTGTGAACTGGAGGGAGTGTTGAGAGTAATGTGTGTGTTTCCATATGAGGTCGAGTCAGGATCAGAGTTCACAATCCTGATGACTTGTAGTAAGAAAATGTTGCTGAGTCTGCAGCCACAGCAAAGATTTACATTTTTGAGTGAATCTGCAACTTTTTCTATCATTGATTGATTGTTTAAGACACCAAACATCCTTTAATCTCAGCTTCTCAATAGTCCTGCTTCGCTGTTTTTCTTTGTCTTACTGGATCGTAAATCAATCATTTTTAGGTTTTAGGTTTTTGAAAACCTCAACTTACCCTTTAGGAAATGAAAACAGACATCTTTCCACTATTTTTATGATATTTTACAGACCAAACAACTAATTGACTGATAGAGAAAATCATCTGCATGTTACCCATTTATGAAAATAATCGAGTTATTTATACTTGTAGAGGTTACTTCATGTTAGTTTTACTTTCAGTCCGACTCTGGATGAAATGAACTTAAACAGCAGGAAACATCTGACTTGTATTTATTGATTTTTCCTCTCATCCTGATGCTCTGCTGTCACACAGACACTTTCCCTGTCAGAAGTCAAGTTTGTCTTTGCATGGAAAACGAATCAGCGTTCTCCAGGAGGAGTCTAGCTGGAGGAAACCAGTTTTCTCACAGAATCCAGTTTTCTCCTAGTAAGAGCAGCATCGTGAGTCTCCACGCGGTGACTCTGCCACTTGTTTATGTTTGCTGAACCTGTGAGATTATCCTCGAGCGCCGGGGCAAACATGTCAAGAGGATTTTGTCGTGAAAAGACAGCAGCTCGCCATGCGGGAGGCTTTCTGTCTTCCCCTGCGATTCATGACTCAATTTGCTTTCTGGCAGCGGGGACGTGGGGGTCGACGCGGGGGCTTTGGGGGTTAAAGGGGACGAGGGGGAGGGGGGGTGAGGAGGCGGGGGACTTAGCTCACATGTCATCAAAGTTTATTTGACTATTGACCTTTCCGCCAGCACTATTCAGGACGGGGTTTGTGGCTTGAATATTTAGAACAATACCACTTTATCTTCAAAGCTGAGATGGAAATGAAGAGACTCTTTATTCAGCCTCCATAATGTAACATAGAACATTTAGAAACCTGAACACTTTATAAAGGCTCAATGCCACATATTTAATCATAACAATACTGATAATTACCTTTATTCACGAGCAAGTTTACAGTCTTGTTTAAACCTCTTATAAAGCAACAATTGCATAAATCTTCATAGTTTTAGCTTCTCAAATGTGAGAATTTGCTTAAACCTACAAATCAGTCATCTTAAAGTGTTGACCAAATACTCAACTAGTGCAGAAACCATCGATTAATTGATTAGTGATAACTGTAAAAGACAAAATGCCAAACAAACATTCTCTGGTTACAATCTGTTAAATGTGAGTATTTACTGTTTTTGGTTTTGGTGTTCTGGTCGGACAGAACAAGGAATTTGAGGATGTTATTTTGGGATCTGGGAAACATTGATTGAGATTATTCACTATTTTCTGCCTGTTTATAGATTAAACAATTTAGTAGGAACCTCACTTTACAGATACAAAAACACCTGAAGGCAGTAAGATTATATATTCTCATAAGAGCACAAACAATACAAGAGAAAAATACTGTCAAATGGCAGTTTATTAGGTACAGCCAGCTGAAACTAACACAGATGAACTGTTTTAGGCTGCAGTTTGAACTGTTTATTTCTATTATTTTGGGTCGATTAAATATTAGAAACATCTCTCTCTATTCCACAATATCATTTAAATTTGGCTAATTCACAGTGTTTCATGGTTCATTAAACTGTTTTAGTAAAGGCAGATTAATAGATTCTGCTTACACTTTAAGAGGAAGCAATTAAGTAATTAAGTAATAATAAAACAATGATATAATATGTAGTAAATAATAATAATACACTAAGGTACATTTTGCTGATAAAACTTCACTTTTACTTGCAATGGAATATTTTTTACTTAAACATTTAATATTTCTTCCAGCACTGTGTAAAAGTGATTTGGGGACTTATGCAGACTTTAAACCAACATGTAAAACAGACTTAATGATTTTTTTTAAATTATTGAGTAATCTATCAATTATTTTCTCGATTAATTGATTAGTTGTTTGCTCTGGAATATGTCAGAAAATGGTGAAAAATATCAATCACTGTTTCCCAAAACCAAAGATGTGGCCTAAAATGTCTTGTTTAGTCCTGACAAATAGTCCACAACCCAAAGATATTTAGTTTACTGTCATACAAGACTAAGAAAACCAGAAAATACTGACGTTTAAGAAGCTTTTTGGCATTTTTTCTTGAAAATAGACTCAAAATGATTAGTCACTTATTAAAATACTTGGCATTTGTTTATGTTTAAATCGATCGACTAATTGTTGCAGCTCTCCTGACGTCACATTTACATAAGAAGGTGCATATCTGACTGAGTTTAGTTAGTTCAGTGTCTTTCAGTAGCACAGACGTGAGCTCAGAGTTTATATTTTTACGTTTTCAGGTGAAACTAGCCGCCTGTCTTTGGACACTTTGACCAGAACAGCTGTTAACAGACTCAACGGTTGTTTCAGGAACCAGAACTGTGACCTTCTGGTTACGGGACGGCTCCAGTAACCACCCGGCGGCTGTAGGTCACACACTTCGATGAACCAACAGTTCATTGAGTTTGTAATGACCAAACCTAGTTTACAGCCTCTTTAACAAAGCTGCGCTCCTGATTGACAGCTCTGCCTGGTGTCTTTATTGCTTCTGATGAATCAGTGTAACAGGTGTGAGAGGCCGGTAGTGAAGCCTCATGGGAAGACCCTCACCACACACACACACACACACACACACACACACACACACACACACACAAAAGCCTCTTTAGTTGAGGTGATATATGAGGCACATAATGGCAGTCTTTCATGCTTGCAGTCCTCTGATCTGTCCTCGCAAATCATTATTAGTCAGGCTTAACATTTGCTGTTCACACATTTAGCAGCTTTGAGATAGGTGTTAGCTCTGCAGCCTCACAGAAGACTTAAACTACAGTATAACAGATGTTTTAAATACTCCTCAACATGTTAACTGCTGAGTTTTTTGTGAAGCGGGTGTGCTACTTTTTAAAATATCGGGTCAATCAATTTAAAAAAGGGCTTTTTTTTTGTTTGGTTAGTTCTTTTTGTCACTTAACCCTGGAGGTATCTCCTCTTTATTTGTATTTGTTTTACTGTTATTCTCCATAATTTAATTTAAAAAAAGCACAGCTATCTCTTTAGTAGTTCCAACTAAACAGGGAGTTAGCATGTTAGCTTCTTATCTTTTGGCATAAAGACTGAAGATAGCATTGCAGCCTAAAATACTGTAGTTATATTAACCTTATATTACAAATATACAGTAATTCCAAAAACATTAATTGGTGAGTGTCTTGTTTTTTACTACTTTAATACTACTTTTTGAATTAGCAAACAAGGAGTTAGCAAATTAGCTTGTCATCTAGTGGCTTAGAGCTAACTAGCATAGCCTCAGAAAAGCTTTGAACAACAGTATTTTCTATTTTTTGTTGCTTTGTAATTGCACAAATAGCCTGCTACTGGTTAACTTAGCAAAAAGGTTAGCAAGTTAACCTCTCATCTTGCAGCATGAAGATTAGTGTGTAAAATGTCTTCACAGTACAGTAAAACATACTAGTTAGCTTTTTGATATTGTCCTGAAAATGTCAATTAGTGGGCGTTAAGCTAGCTTTTCATTTAGTAGCTCAGAGCTGATTAGCATAGAACCTTTTAGCGACAGTATTTTCAATTATTTTCTACTTTTTGTACCTTTTTAATAACACAAATACTGGTTGACTGGGTGAGTGTTTTGTGTCTTTTTAAAGCAAGTTTGCTACTTTTAAAAGCACAAATACTACAGGTTAGAATAGCAGAACACAAGCTAGCAAGTAATTCTTCATCTGGTGGCATCAAAAGTAGTATTATTACTGCAGTCGTAGAAAAGCTTAACAACAATAAAGTTACAACCTACTGGTCATTTTTTAAATATAGTCCCTAAAATGATAATTAGTGAGTCTTTTTCTGTAGTGAGGAGTTGTGGAGTAGCTTCTTGCCCACACACCCCTCAAACACAATCATCAAATTTGCATGACAAAACAGCAATGGGACTGATCTCAAATGGGGACAAGACTACAGAGAGTACAGAAAACAACCACTTAACAAAAAAAACCCAGAGAAGTCATCATAGACTTTAGGAGACACTGTGAGGACCTCTCTCCTCTAAACATCAAAGGAGAAAAAGTGGAGAGGAACCCACATCACAGAAGACCTCACATAGACAATCAAGTCCTGGTCAAAAAGGCTCAACAGCAGCTTTACTTTCTCATGACATTTAGGGAAACCAACCTGTCTGTGAAGCTGCTCATGTCCTTCTACCACTGCTCTACAGAGAGGGCACTGACATGCTATATTACAGTTTGGTATGCCAACTGTTCAGCAGCAGACAGGAGAGCTCTCCAGAGAATCATAAACACAGCCCAGAAAATAACTGGACTCCCCCAGCCCTCACTGGGAGACACCTTCAGATCAGCAGCCTTCTGAAGGATGCACCCCTATCATCATTTCTTCTCTCCGCTGTCATCTGGAAGACACTACAGAGCCTTATAGACCCACATTTCCAGGCTCAAAAACAGCTTTTACCCCAGAGCCATCACTGAACTGAACTCCACCACCACCCTCCCAACACCGTCATAACACTCCACACCACAGCACTGACAACTGGGATAGTATTTCTATATATTGAGGAAATGTGCAATACTATCTATAAATATCTGTATATTACTATTCTATTCTATAGTCTAATCAAATGTTTCTACATATTCCCAAAAATATTGGATGTTTGAGTGAATGTTTTGTTTTTTTAAGCTAGTTTGCTACCTTTTAATATCACAAGTTAGCATGTTACACTAACTTTTAGTATTGTGGCGTCAAATATGCAGCACCATAAAAGCTTCAAACACAATATATGTTCCTGGAAATGTTAACTGGTGAGTGTTTTGTTTTTTTAAGCTAGTTTGCTACCTTTTAATATCACAAGTTAGCATGTTACGGTAACTTTTTGTATTGTGGCATCAAGTACGCAGTGTCATAAAAGCTTCAAACACAGTATATGTTCCTGAAATATTAACTGGTGAGTGTTTTATTGTTTTTGTTGTGAGTGTGCTACCTTTTAGCAGCATAAATACTGTTGGTGGCTGAATTAGCAGGCGGTTGACAGTGGTTAGCCAGTTAAGTTCTTATCTATTAGCATGGAAATTAAGTGTAAGTACACATTTAAGTAATATATTCCCATATAATAGTAATTGGTGCATGTTTTCTACTTTGAAGTTTATATTTAGAGTATAAACCAGCTACTTCTTTCTAGTTTAGCACTGGTAGAAGTAATATTATCTACCAACTAGCAACTTTATATCTTGTTGTGTAGCATTAGCTTGAGGTTAAAATGTTAACATACAAAAAAACATTGCTCCTAAATCAAGCTGAGGCCACAGACATGGTGACACAGTAGAGAGGCAACCTAAAAATCAGTGAATCTACTCGTAGGAGTAGCTAACAACCAGGTTAGCAAGTCAATAGCTCAGTTAGTGGTGTAATTAACCGTCGCCTCCCACTGTTGACTGTAGGCTCCTTTTGAAAGGGAACACAATGATTCATTTGAGTATAATGGCTAACAAAGAGATCCTTACAATAAGGTTATTTAAAGGAACCACAACTTCAGAGTGACCCTCCCCCCCTTCTGC
This sequence comes from Thunnus albacares, assembly GCF_914725855.1. Lineage (NCBI taxonomy): Eukaryota > Metazoa > Chordata > Actinopteri > Scombriformes > Scombridae > Thunnus > Thunnus albacares. The sequence continues at coordinate 18,437,325 of NC_058129.1, forward strand.
AGAGTCATTGTGCTGAAATCAATGACTGTTTGTTCTGCTGCTTCATCCTTTCTCTTCACTCGAGTCACTGCTTCTCTACTTCCAGTCACACCGAGAGGAACTGAAACTCTCATCAGGCATCACATGTTTGTTGAGACACCCAAAATACTGCTTTATTTTTACACAGATTCATGATTTTAATAATTTTTATAGCACAGTTATCTTAAATTATGACCTTCTTCTATTTACATTCTCATTCATTTGAATGTTTTTGCCCTTTGCAGACACTCCAGGGAGGCTGGTGATGCAGGATGCTGAATTGACCCTTAAATACACCCAAAAATGAAAGTAAGTCACCCCAAAACAACACCTTTGACACAGCGTAAATAAACTAAGGGTCCACAAACACTCAGGATACAGATAAATCCTCTGGAGGGGCCACGACTTCCAGAAATCAAACGACGGCCTGAGGCGAGTAGGGTATCCCCCCCCTACGTCAGGAAAACAAATGCCTCTGCCTTCCAGGTGTAGCTGGCTTACAAGAGTACAGTTTGGCTCATCACCGAATATTACCAGCAGCCACTACTGTCCACCTGAATTATTAGAGCAGATCTTGTCAACCAAACAAATGACTCTGTCTCAATTCAAAAGGTCACAGCGTAGCAGAGTAAAATCACAGAGCACGCAGTCAATTCCTCAGCGCCGTACCCCCTTTCGAAGGGCCACTTGCTGGAATTTATGGTCGGACCCTGCACCTATTCTCCTTTGAATAATAGCTATCCCGTAAAAGAAGCCCAGGTCGGTGGCGAGTCTAAAATAGAATACAGCTTCGACCGAAGGGGGGGGGGTTGTTGTTTATTGTGCGAGTGGCGAATACACAAATAGAGGCTAACAGTGACATCTGAATTTATACCAACTTCCCAGACTTGTTCCTCTTGACTTCAAGAGAAGCAATGAGACACAAAATCCCCCCCGATATGAAAGCTAAAAACAGAGCACAAGGGAGAGGAAGTATTCCCATGAGGCCAAACATGATAAAGCCTCTTGTTTGTTCCTTTCTTTACTATTCGTTAGACCATTTGTCCTTTTAGTTTGAAAACAAACAAGAGGACACTGACGGGACAGAGAGGCGAGCAAACACAAGAGATTCTTTTTCTGTTTACTTTTTACGCCCAAGCAACACGCTGAACTTTTTCACTTTTTTCACTTTTTTTCGGAGCTGGACAGGATATTCTCAGAGGAGAAACAGCCTCTGTGTCAGTGTTAGCAGCTTCACACCCCTCTGCCTGGATGTCCAATATCCTGTGGCTGATCTCCTCCTGCCCCTCACCAACAGCAAACAGATGTGGCGGCTGAGTTCAGAGGAGAAATTCCCGGCTCCTCGAAATAGCTGAATGAATGAACGCCTCCTACCTGTGCACGAAAACAGACCCTGACCTCACTTTTTTTTTTTTTTTTACAGTAGCAATACTTAAAGGAAGCTCAGTGTTTCCTGTGAGGCTTGTATGAATGCAGAGATGGCATCTGTGAACCTCAGCGTTCATACTACTACTACTTGTGTTTTTAGTTGCTGGGCCATTTGGAAAGTTCTTCTTCTTCTTCTTCTTCACTCCTTCATTCATGTTTTGTTTCACATTACAAGCAGATGTCTTACTGTTTTTGACTGCAGTTATATTCATGCTGAAATTAATACTTGACTTATGAAGGAAAAATGCCAAACGTTCAATAATTTCAGCTTCTCAGATGTGATGATTTGTAGTTTTTTTGTTTTATTTCATTTCAAACTGAATATATTTGGGTTTTGGACTGTTGGTCAAACAAAACAAATCATTTAAATGACGTCACCTTTGGGCTCTGGGAACTTTTTTCACACTTTTGTGTAGAGCTGCAACAATTAGTCAATAAGTTGCCAACTATTAAATTAATTACCAAGTATTTTGATAATCGATTAATTGTTTTGAGAATTTTTTTCTCTGATTCTCTGATTCAGCTTCTTTAACATGAATATTTCCTGGTTTGTTTAGTTTCTATGACAGTAAACTGAATATCTTTGAGTTGTGGACAAAACAAGACATTTGAAGACGTCACTTTGGGTTTTTGGGAAACACCGATCAACATTTTTCACCATTTTCTGACATTTTATGGACCAAACAACTAATCGATTAAACAAGAAAATAATCAACAGATTAATAGATAATGAAAATAATTATTTGTAGCCCAACCTTTGTGATATCTTGTCAATAAAACGTTGTTAGCCCCTGCAGCCCTAATTTTGTCTAGTTTAGATGATTTAGTATATCTGTGGAGAACCGTTTCAACTGCAAAATAACCCAGAAAAAGACACAGTTTAATCCCTGCAGTGCAGCAAGACACTAAATCTATTTCCTCATCAGTTAAAAGACTCTTCTCTCTCAACCCTCGCTGACTTGTTGCCGTTTCTTGGAGTTATCAGTGACGTGCTGCCACATGTGTGTCTCTCCAGCTCTGCATGCCGACGGCATGAAGTCCGCGCTGACTGACCGCCGGCTTTGATCCCTGACCCTCGGCCAAATGGTCTGGCTACAGCACGGCCACTCGCTGTTTTACAGCCACAGTTTGGACCACTGACTTCCTCTCCGCTGCCTGGATGGACTCTTTTATTGATCATCCACACTTAGAGTAAGTCTTCCTTCTTTCTTCTTCACGTCTATTTATCCTGCAAAGGTTTTTTTATCACAGAAAGTCGCTGGTTTTATAAACATTTAGTGTTTTTGATTGAATACGTTTGCTTCCTGGAGGAAGTGATGGAGATTTATGTTCATGTAGCAGCTGGTTTCAAATTAAAACAGTTTAGTAAAATGTTTTAACAGATCCTGACTAAAGAAATGAGACCTTAAATTTGATAAACTACACCCTCTCTACAAAATAACAGTAACTTTAAGCTCTCTCTTAAACTTCTCGAGTCTTCTCAGATACATTTACAGCCTCTGTGAGATAATTTCCAAGACTTACTGTCTCCACTGAGGCTCACACGACCACATATCACTACTCTGACTTATTCAAACTTGTGCTTTCCACACTTTCTGAACGTACGAGTGTCGAGAGGTATTAACTGTCCAGCATCATGACATGAGGGCCTGAATGAAGCATCCAGGGAAACTCCAGGCTGCTGCTGCTGCTGTGAGTCACAGCTGGCAGCTCGTGCCAACAGGGTGTGGACACAATAACTGCACAGCATAATAAAATACAAAAATATAAAAAAATGGCTGAAGCTGAATCTGTACTTTAGTGTCATAAATGCAGAATCCTGTGTTGGAACGCGTTATATTTAACAGGTGTTCATGTTATTGTGTCCACCTGCTGCGCATGTAACCTAAAGGACTGTATACATCACACATGTTACATGTTTGTCTGCATGTACATTTAATCACGGACATGTCAGGTTAGTGTCATTTATGACATCAGATTTATGACCTGTTTAAAAAAAAGCAGTTTTCAGGACTAAGATCACTTCATCTGTCAAGAAAAATCAAACTGTGAGTCTAGAAACTGAACTCAAACAAAGAAAATGTCATAAATAAAACAAACACTAAGCTGCACTGAAGAGAAATGGAATAAACAACTATTACAGAACCAGAATGAGATTAAATGTCAATATATTTGATTTTTGCCGATATCCGATAATATTTTCCAGCTCATATTGGCTGATTGCTGATGCCGATATATGCACATATTCTTTCCAACTAATTACAGAGAACATCAGTCTGTCCTGTTGTAGAATTAACATATTATCATGATGGCCGACTGGCAGATACAGACATAACATAAAAGGCTTTTCAAGATGTGCACATTCACTGAGCTTACATGTAAAACATGTCATATTCATTTTTATGTCACATTTTCAAACAAACTGTTTGATTCCTCCTACTTTAACAGTCTTGGATGATTCTCTCCTGACAACTCAGGAAATTATGACCTATTTCACAATTTGTAAAGTAAATAAATGTGATGTCTGTGCACAAGTAAGTGAATTCTGTAACTGACAGGTTGTTTTTTTTTGTCCGGTTGGCGCCTGTTTCTCTTTATCGTCGTAATGATCTGGATGACGTGTTGAAGGAATGACCGACTGACGCCGAGCAACCGTCGCAAACAGCAGCTCTGCTCTCCGTTTCAGACACTTCATACACGTCGCCGCCTCTTTCAGGCTCGACGCAAGAACCGTGATGGCGTCAGTTTTTGGACGGACACTGCGTCCAGCGTTTAGCCAACGGTTCTCCTCGTGTGTGCGTCTACTTAAAGCGTCGTCTTATCGGCCTCACGTATCAGCAGAAATGTTCATTTTGGGACGATGCTGATATTTAATTTCAAAACCTTTATCAGCCGATACCGATGATGGCGGTTTAGGCGGTTTAGACACTTGAGTTTCTGAGTCTTGACTTTCAATTTTGAGGTTTTTGTCCTTTTTACTCCACTACATTCATCAGACAGTCATAGTGAGAAGTGATGCATCATTATAGATTAAACTATAAGATTATTTAAAGTAGTTAAACTTCACTTCAGGCTGCTACAGCATTAAAACTCTGCTTTTAATAAAAATCCAATAATATAACTGTATAATAACTCTCTAAATGATGCCATAATGAGTATTTTTATGGTGCTTTTGATACTTGGGATCCAGTAGAGAAATAAACATATAAAAATGGGGAAAACTTCCCAAACTGTAAATCAAAATTCAATTAAATCCATGTACAGATACAGTAAGTACAGAACAAACTGTACAACATATTGAAATAAGAAGCTATAAGTTGATGGGTACTTGGGATTTATACTGTAGTATTACTACGTTTTACTGCATTAAAGGACCTGAGTACTTGGGATTTATACTGTAGTATTACTACGTTTTACTGCATTAAAGGACCTGAGTACTTGGGATTTATACTGTAGTATTACTACGTTTTACTGCATTAAAGGACCTGAGTACTTGGGATTTATACTGTAGTATTACTATGTTTTACTGCATTAAAGGACCTGAGTACTTGTTGTCCTACTGGTTGAAGTGGTGGAGTTGAAAGTCAGAATGAATGTGTCCAGCTGTCAAACAGCAGCGGCGCCGCTCTTACCTGAAAGCAGAGCTAATAGCCACTGACACAGTGGAAAACCTGCCGAGGCCCCCCGTCACTAACAGTGTGTCACCGACCTCCAGGGCCCCCCCCCCCCCCCCCCCCCGGGGATGAAATCTGTCCCCGGCCCCCTTCCTGGAGGGAGGAGGTAAAAAAAAAAAAAAAAAAAAGAAGCGGGGGGCCTCCGGGGGCCGGACAGATTCCTCCTGACCTCAAGGTCTGATTGTGCTCACGGAAAGACGCGGCCAGGAGGGATTGATTGCTAAAGAATACCACATGGCTCCGCCGGGACGCCACATGTTAAAAAATTTTGGGGAAGAAGAAAAAGAAAACAACAAAGCGAACGGGTTTGTTGGTCCGCCTGGTTGATGATTCTGTGGTTTGGCAGCATTTCAGAGCTTGTTTTCGCTTTCACTACTTGTCATACTATTAAAGGCTCGAGACTCTTCTTCTTCTTCTTCTTCTGCGCCGCATGCAGCGATCATTGAAAACACAGCAAAGCTATCAGATGTAACCAAACCAACCAAAGAGATGATCTGTCCCTCCGCAGAAAGCCAAACACTTCTCTGAGATCATTTGTTTCATGACGTGTCAGAATGTCTCTTCTCACAGCATGGGGCGTCCTTCACATCCGCCCTTCAGATTCACACACACACACACACATTTATATATATGTATGTGTCTGTATATATATATATATATATATATATTCATCCACTCCTCGTCTCAGCGGCTGTCAGGCCTGATCGTGGCGTTATCGCCGTCCCTTCAGGAGTTAATTAACAGACGCATCAAAGCAGCTCCCGAAGATCTCCGGGTACACAGCAAAGAGGAAGAACTACAGGCCCCCAGCGGCCCCTGGACCTTTGATTTCTGATGTCTCTTGGTCTGTGTGTGTGTGTGTGTGTGTTTCAGAGTGTGTGTGTGTGATGGCGTTGCATTAAACACGGCTCTGTTTTCATCATGTGTAATTGCTGCTGCCTGATAGCTGCTTTCCTCTGTCGGAGGAAGTTTCTCATGTTGTCTAAGATCTGGCAGAAAAAGTGACCGCAGTCTCAGAGCAACTCACAAAATAAATGTTTGCAGAGAGAGTGTGTGTGTGTGTGTGTGTGTGTGTGTGTGTGTGTGTGTGTGTGTATTACACACTATTTTACAATGTATGATTTAACTCTAATTCACTTTATCTGAGCAATCTGTCTCCATGCGTCCAATACTTTCAAAATAATCAGAGCCCATTTTAACTGTTGGACCTGTTTGCCAGTGATTATCAGGGGTCAGTGAGAAAAGCAAACAGTGGTAATCCACTTAAACATAAAACCATAACGGCTGTAACACAAACACACCGGAGGAAGTGTGGTGGGACTGTTTCTGCACACACTCACACACGTTATAAAACAGTTATTTCAGTCTTAGATGGAAGATGATGAGTCGGCCTTTAGGAATGTAACTAACATAGACAACCGATCCGTTAACCATTAAAACCACTGACGGGTGACGTGAACAACATTGATTATCTTGTTATTATGGCACCTGTCATGAGGTGGGATATATTAGGCAGCAAGAGAACAGTCTGTTCTTGAAGTTGATGTGTTGGAAGCAGGAAAACTGGGCAGCGTAAGGATGTGAGAGGCTTTAACAAGGGCCGAACTGATGGTTAGACAACTGGGTCAGAACATCCAGAACAGATTATGGGCTCCCAGTATGCAGTGGTCAGCACCTACCAAGAAGGACAACCGGTGACAGGGTCAGGGGCGCCCAAGACTCACTGATGCATGTGGGGAGTGAAGGCTAGACTGTCTGGTCTGATCCTTCAGAAGAGCTTCTGTAGCTCAGACTGCTGAAAAAGTTAATGCTGACTATGACAGACGGTGTCAGACCACAGAGCTGAAAGCACCTACAAAGGACACATGAGTGTAAGAACTGAACCACAGAGCGATGGAAGACGGCGGCCTGGTCTGATGAATCATGTTTTTCTTTTACATCATGTGAGACGGCACCAGGATGCATTATGGGAAGAAGGCCGGCGGAGGCGGTGTGATACTCTGAGCAATGATCTGCTGGGAAACCTTCTGGCGTTCATGAGGATGTTACTCTGACATGAATCACCTACCGAAACACTGTTGCAGATCAAGTTCACTCCTTCATAGCAACAGTATTCCCTGATCTCCCTGACAACACTGCAAACTGTTCAGGAACGGTTTGAGGAACACGACAAAGAGTTCAAGGTGTTGCTTTGGCCTCTAAACTCCCCAGATCTCGATCCGATCGAGCATCGGTGGGATGTGCTGGAAAAACAAGTCTGATCCACGGAGGCTCCACCTCACAACTTACAGGACTTAAAGGATCTGCTGCTCACGTCTCGGTGCCAGAAACCAGAGGAACCTTCAGTCCTGCATCAACGGGGCAGAGCTGATTTAACAGCACGATATTAGTCAATTAATCTGTCTGTGTTTTTTCAATTAATCAACTAATCATTTAGTTTATAAAATGTAAGAAAAGTGACGACTTCAAATGTCTTGTTTTGTCTGATCAACAATCCAAAAAAAACCCCCAAAATATTCAGTTTACAATCATTCAAAATAGAGAAAAAACAGCAAATCTTCACATTTACGAGCACAAAACCAAAGAATTATGGATCATTTTTTTGCTGAACTATTTCATACATAATAACTCAGTTATCACAACTGAGTCTCAGGTCAACTCGGCCAACAAATTCAGAGGAGTAAAGAGCAGGTTTAAGGGAAAAATTATAGACTTTTAACATCATCTTTTCTGCTACAACTGTCTTTAAAGAGAACAGGTTTAATTTTGACATCCAGCAGTAAATTAAATCTTTAAAAAGTTGTCCTGCAGTTGCATTTTTATTATAACACAGAGGAAAGAAAACTAAAAAAAACACATAAATCCAGTTAAAGCTGACAAACAGAAGATTGTATCTAATAATTTATGAGACGTTCTCATCTGTCATTGCTCCACTTGTTCCTAGAAATAAAAGTATTTAAACATGTTTGGAGGGTTTTTGTGGTAAATGTTAAAAGACACGGGAGCCTTTCCCCCCCCCACCCCCCCCTCTGGGTTTTAGTGGATTTACTCCCCTGCTTGTGTAAAGCCACTGATGCTTCTTTTCTTCCACAAAACCCACAAGGAACAACTGCCCCCGGGGCCACATGGCATAATTGGTGTGGACTTGTTGTTTTGTGGGATAAGAGACTTTTGAGTCCTCACAGCAGGGGCTTTTTTTTTTTTTTTTAAACTCACTTCCAATTCACATTTATCATGACCTGCAACTGCCTTTCTTTCTTTCTTTCTGCACCAAATCCAGCATCTCCCTGCATCATTAAACCCTCCACAGATTATTTGCCAGAGAATCAGAGCTGCGATCAGTAATGACGGCGGGCAAACGGGACGCGGGGGTTGGAAGGAAAAATGTGTGAAAATGACAGCGGAGGGGAAGGCGCTCGGAGGCAGGATGAAAGTGACATCCCCATCACAGGTTTGGGAAGCCCCCATGTCATCCTGAATAATGTGAAGGGCCCCCATTATTTCTTCACATCTTTTCAGCCCCCCCCCCCCCCCCCCCCCCCCCTCCCTCTCTACCCTCCTCTTGCTCCCTGACTGCTGGAACTCTTCATTCTGCACAATAGCAAATGCACTAAAACTTTTCTTCTGATGCAAATGAATGCAACCGACCATTTAGCATTAAAAAAAAAAAAAAAAAAATCCACTCTGGAGGGACGAGGGGGAACGAGCCCCCGACACAATCAGGAAGATTTTTTCTTTCTCAGATTTGTTTTAATTATTATTATTATTCAGATTTAATCTGTGTGGGGCCTTTTTTTTCCTGCAGATTTAATCAATTAAAGGCTCTAATCTTAATGATAATGAGAGGAAATCAATGCAAGCTGTAGGTGATAAAAACCTGACTTCTTCTGCAAAAAACTCATAAATGATTCACAACTTTTAACAGCTTTTTTCCAACTCAAACACCTTTAAATTAATTTATTTTAAAAAGGGTTAAATATGATGTTAATTTTAAGAAAAGATGCAAAAAGATACAAAAGAAAAATCTGGAGGGAAAAAGAAACTTTCCTCAATGTTTGGACAACTTTAAAATCACCTTGAAAGCAGGTTTTACTGGAGAGAATCTTCAATATATAACCTTTAAATATTTCATACATGAGTATGACCTAAAAATCATCTTTAAAGTGCCAATAAAATGTCTTATAATGATGATATTCAGTTACACAATGAGGGAAAATATAATGAAGATTTGGAGAATATTGTAAAGATACTAAGAGAGATTTTAAAATAGTGAGACTTAAATGAATATTTTATATTATACAGAATAAAGAGCAACACCGTAAAGTACAAGAGCCCTAAAATAATAAGAACCAGTTGTTTCAGTGTGTTTTCGTGCTTTCTTCTTGTATTTTATCGCCACTAAAAGCAACATTTTCCAAACTCACACCGTGGTTCAGACTCTCACACTGTTTTCCACGAGCACATGGCCAAAAAAACTCACCCAACTGTCTCCTCTCCTCGTCCCGAGCGAGACTCCTGCAGCCTCCTTCTCCTTCTCCTTCTCCTTCTCCTCTCTCTTTTACTCAAGTCAAACTTTTTCTCTCAGTCAGAAAGGAAGAAAATAAAAAAAAAATAAAAAACCACCATGCAGATATTCCCCCAACATGAAATCCCATCTACAGGAAGACGCACGGAGCGGTCTGCGCCCTCAGCATGGCTTCAAAACAACAAGAAGAGGAAAAAAGTTCACTTCTTCTCTGCGTTTCTCCGCATCAAGGATCCATGCAGCTGCAGCTGCAGCTCAAACAACAGCACAAGTCACTTTTACACAAGTGCAGAAACGCAACTTTTCTTTCTTTTTTGTTGTTTTTTTCTTTTTGTTGTTGTTGTTGTTGAACCGTGGGATGTTTCATCTGGATGCTGCGGAGCTTTGGAGACTCCAGGATGCGCTGTTTTCTCACCGCGCCCACCGCTCTACACTTTACTTTACTTCCCTCCTCCCCCCCCCTCCCTCCCTCCCTCCCTCTGACTCCCCCCATCCTCCCTCCCTCCTCTCTCTCTCTCTCTCTCTCTCTCTCTCTCTCTCTCTCTCTCTCTCTCTCTCTCTCTCTCTCAGCTTTTCAGTCGGGACCGACCGGCTTCACCGCTGATATATGTGAAGGATGTCCGACAATGGAAATACATATCAATCAATATATTTCATCAATAATCCATAATAGGTTAGTGTTCAAAGATCAATTAAAGATTGATTATCTGTCACTGACACGGTCTCGAAGTTGGAAAAAAAATCTATAACAATCCTAATAAAGTCTTCTCGTGCAGCCATCAGTCGTCACTGATAGTTAATCGATGATCGGTTATTGGAAATATTGATCCTCCTCTTAATCTTTGCACCATTTTTATTTCTATCTGTGGTTTTGTGTCTGTTTTAATGTTTAGAAAAAATAGTAAAAGACAGTAAAATGCTCTCATTCGACCAGTCTGTTCAATAAAGGATCAAAAATATTGATTATCGTTTAGTTATCAGCTGTTTTCTTCTTCTTCTCTTTTTTTCTGAAATGAGACGTTTATTTCTAAATATATTTCGAGGAATCATGATTCTTATAATTATTTCTCTCTATGTGCAGAGTTTATTGTTAGTTTATCAACTGAGTCATACTGAAGAAATTATCTCTAATCACTGAATAATAAATAAAGATGAAAAAAGATTTAAAGATGATTGAAGATATAAATTAATTCAGCATAACTGAGAATATTATTATATAAAAATAAGATCAGTAAAGTACAAAAAGACCAGAAAATGTCATAAATATTAATCATGACACTATATAATCTCAGATTAAATATATTTGGGTAATTAACTGTGAATTCAGGAGATTAAATGTTTCAAAGCACTTCAACCTTTTGATATCATTTAATTTCTGAGTAATTATAATAAAATATAAAGATTTTAATGAATGTATATTAAAAATATCACAGAAGCATCAAAGGAGCATTAAAACGTCTCAACCAGTGATTTTTTCTCTAACGTTGCTTCCTGTTCTGTTCATATTTAACTTCAGTATTTTAACATAAAGTGATTTTAATTCCAGGTTCATTAAACTGTTAAATGTGATTTACTGTTTTAGTTTAGAGGTTCATCTGCTGAGATGAGTTAAAGAAGCTTCGCAGCCTGAACGTTCATTTCACATGAAACACTGACATCTAGTGGCGGGAAGAAGTTACTGCACCAACATCTCACACTTTAACTAGGTTCTTATAGTGATAAAAACTATAATAATTATAAAATATACGTGTTGTTTTGCTAAATAAATACATGAATGAACAGATTATTAGCTCCAAATCAATTTATAGGATGTTTTATTATTTGTGTGATTTTCTCAGGCACCAAATTACATCAGATTGAATCTTCATACTATGACGTAGTATTTGTTTGTACTGCAGCTGATTCATCTTTAACCTTCATCTACCAACATGTTAAACATACAACCGACTGAATAAACTACAGTAAGAAACAACCATCATAGCAAAATGTTAACTTATTTCTTCTCAAAGCATTATTAGTTATATAATTAATGTCATCTGAGAAAAAACTGATTATTATTTTAGGAAAGTTACAGTTAATTTGCATATTGTGTAAAATGAAAATATAAACTTTTCTTTAATACAAACTGCAGTTTTTATCATAAATACAATCTGTCCACAAAGCCTTCAGAATGACTGACAGACTTCCTCTGATAGAGTGTGATACTTTAAATTAAGACTCACAGCAAAAAAAAAAGCAAAAGCACTAATTAAACCAGAAACAGAGAACAATGATATGATGTCTTTAGGTACAAACTGATTTACAAAGTCATTAAAAATTAAAACGACAGAATGAAGCAGCTGTGAGATGTGACAGGAAGTCGTCCGGCACCAACTAAACATCTTTTTAAAAAGTATGTCTTTGGTTTTTTTGTTAATCTAATGTGATATTTTTCTTTGAGCATGAACTCAAAGTTTTCAATCTGCACTTCTGTATCTACATACTGTGTTCTGTCACTGATGTTAATATAATTTATAGCTTTAACACAGCCGGTTATGGTCGGAGTAATGTTTATTATAGATTTATTAACATGAAAATCCTCTCTAGTGACTGTAGTGGTAGCAGAGCTTCACTGAAGCTTTCTGCATCACGTTTAAGAATATTAGCTTAAAAATCATCAAATGTAAACAGAAGTGGATCAAACTCTGTTCATTTAGCATCTTTAATAAGGTTTATGTAGCTTTAACTGTTACAGGTGAGATTAACTAGACAGTCAAATATAAACTAATGCAAACAAAAATCTACATCACAAATATAACCAGAGATATGAGACTAATGACTGTTTATACAGGTGAAGATAAAAACAGTTCAAAGCCTCAAAACTTTATTTCAAAATCTAGTTCAGATCCCAAAGTTTTAAAAAATATATTAAACATGTCAGACTGAATATTTTCATCTGATGCAATGAAACAAACTTAATATCAGAATATCAGCAATAAGAAATCAAAAGACAAAGATGAATAAATCAATAAATAAACAAAACAAACTTAAAAATAAGAAGATCTAACATGGAAATGATAATTTAAAACAATTTTCAAATGTAATATGAACAGGGGACCTTAAACTTTATGATTTTGGTTGTTTTTCCTTAAATTATAAGTTTTTCATATATGACACAAGAACTTAATAAGTAAATATAAGGAGGATCAATATCTTTACACTAACTGGCTGCTGTTCTACTGTAGATATTCTGATAATTAAATATACTAATATGTACAATATATACAAAGCATTTAATAGGAAACAACTGTAATGTGTTTTATATCTCTTTCTCCACTGAACACAAAGACAAACTGGTTTTACATTCTGTTTGTATATTTTATATTTCACAATAATTATTGATAAGCTGAAGTATTAATTAAAGGATTTGATGATTAGGTTTAGAAAATCTTTGCGATGTACTTATTGTTGAGAGCAGAACACATGTAGAAGAAATAATAAAGCTTTAAGTCTTCTCAGATGATTTGGTGCATTTTGGCGCCACCTGCTGGTCTGATGTGAAAATATAATCTTCTAATTTTTGAACTTTGTAACCAACACAAACTCTAGAAGACATCAGTCCAACAGATCTTATTAAATTACACATTTATCCAAATAAATTGAAGCAAAAACTATTTCTTTTCATGACTCTGCAGTCTTGAGTCTGATTTTATATTAATGTAATTAATAATTATTAAATAACGTCATGTAAACATCACAGAACCACAGTTAAAGAAGACACACGTATCATTAAATGTATCAACATAAATCACTGAGTTTATTCATCTGTATGAAAGTAAAGGACATTAAATACTAATTTTCTGCTGAAAAAAGCACTTTTTCTACTAAAATCTGCATTATAAAACTCTTTTATTCTACATGGTTCCCAAACATATTGAAAAGTTATTAACAAACAGAGTATTTAGATGTTCTTAGTGTGCCAAACATGTTCAAAATGTTCTTTTCAGTAGTTCAAGAAATAATGTTGTTTTTAACAGATAATTTCTTGCAGCTTGCAGTCGTTTTTAGAAATACTTCCAACCGCAAAATGAGGTAATTTCAAGAAAAACAAGGGGTAGATTTTAAGAAATGCAATGTGTTTTGGACGATAACTCAACTTGTTCTTTTGGTTTTTTCGAGTCACAAATCATGAAATAATGTGCTAAATGTGAAGCTCAGTGAAAGGACCATCTGCAGCTTGATGTGCGACTGTGGCCGCGCAGCTCAAGGTCACGATGATGAAATGACTGAAATTAAATGAAAATAAAACACGGAAGTTACATTATAACTGTTAAAAAAAACGATGGTATCACTTGTACTGCTGCCATATGGAAATAATCTTCCCTCCGAGCAATAATAATATTGAATATCTTTTAAAACTGTTGCGTGAGAAATCTTTTCCCTCATCTTGCCATCTGATACTGATGACTTCCACAGAGCTGCGGCCGCTCCGCTCGTGAGACGTTACTGTGTTCGTTTCTGTCCCCAGTGTGGGAAAAAACTGGGAAATCTGCCTTATTAGAGTTTTATATTCGAGTGCGTCAGAGCGGCTGGAGACAAAGTTCACAGCTTCAGTCCTTCAGCAGCCACGCAACGCTTGTCAGAGTGCCCCTGAGCAAGGCACCGAGCATGTCAGACGTGACTTTATATACATGAACTTTGATCTTCAGAGTGTTTCAGGGAGTTATATTGTGATAAAATGTCCTTTTTAAAGTTTAAACAAATATTTCCTTCCTTTGAATCAAACATCTCAATAATCAGCTTCATTCTTCCTTCTGATTTATCTGTATTCATGTAAAATTACGTTATCCACTCTTTTGTTTCAGCCCATATATATAAAAAATATTTTTTGTCTAAGTTTTATTATCTGCCTGTATTGTTTTATATTTTTTATTGCATTTGTCCTCATGTGGGACAGCAGGGAACCTGCTGGAAAACAGTTTCTGAACTGAGTCAGACTCACAGCTGGTAATACTTTCTGCTGATTTTTTTTTTTTTTTTTTTTTTTTTCTGCTAAAAATAAAATTAAAATGAAATTTTGTCAGAGCGCTGTAAAACATCATACAGGAATTTAGCAGCATCTGCGGCTCCTCTCGGCTTTACGGAGCTTTATAGTGAGTTTCAGCTCGTTGTTTATCTGTCCGGCTGCAACTTTTACTGTTCTGGTTCACTCTCAGTAAAAATCCTCTGTACACTACCTGCTCAGCACCAAACAGACAGACACAGTTAGCTGTAGACTAGCTGGTGAACATAGTGGAGCATTTAGCAGCTAAAGAGCCAGATATTTCCCTCAGGTGAAGAAAATATACATGATGGAAACTTGCTGTTTGTCTTTATTTTAGGACAAATGAAGAACTGAGTCTTCAAACTGAGAAAAATGGAAATCAAGTGTGACTGAAGAGATGTTATCTTATCTCAGTTGGTTTTACGTTTCCACGAGACAATTTTAAACTAATTATTCAACTTAAATTCAGTTAACTCACATGTGAAGGCAGCAGGGGAACTTAGGTTTCTAAGCTGAAACAGCTCAAAATGTATCACAGTTTTCTGATGGATTTCTGTTTGTATTATTGTTGAACATACAAAGACTCAGAAAGACGTCGTTGCTCTTTGATGGTGACGAATTGACGCCTAAATTTGATGTTTAGATAAAATAAGATAAAAGTTTATTGATCCCTGTGCAGAAAATTCACGTTACAGCAGCAAAGAAGGAGGTAGGAAATGTAAAAAAAAAGAAAAATGACTAATTAAAGCAAGATAAATAAAGTTAAAGTTTAAAGAACAAACCATCAAACACTCAGAAATGCAAAATTTTTGCATTTTTTTTTTTGCATTTTGCATCTAAAATTGTGCTCATATACTGAAGATTTAATAAAAGATTCATTCAAAATAAGTAAAATAACAAGGAGGCAAAGTAAAATACAATGGCAACATGAAAATACAAATAAAACACAATATAAGAATAATAATAAAACTGCAGCAACTTATTCAGAAGACGTCATGAAGAAGCTTCTCTTATCTTGAGCTGTAATAGTTGAAGATTAAAGTGCTGGCAGTAAACATGGCGGCGTACCTGGCGGCGTGTTGTACCTGTGTGACCGATCTAAACTGTTCAAGGTCTTATTTTTGACTCTGAGTCCACATCTGTGCCGCCTCGGTCTCAGCTGTGACTCGTCTGCTTTAGTCTTCAGTAAGTCTGTCTCAGGAAAAACACATGTTAGACGACCTCTTGACCTTTAATATCCGCAGAGTTTATTTGGTAGGTCCTCCCCCCTCCCTCTTCTCCTGCCTCTCCTCCCCTCCTCCGATGCGTATTAAATCAGATATGCTGGATGCAGGAACAACGCCTCCCCCCCCCCCTCCGCCCGCCACCTCTTACTTAACCCCCCGTGACCTCAGGTTTTCCTAAATAAATCGATTTAGACCTGAGTCTCCTCTGTGTTTGCTATGACTGACCAGGAGGCTCTATTGACCTTAATACAGGGGAGCAGATTAATATACAGCCTCCATCCCGACAGCTTTAGTGTTGTTTCACATGGGTGGGGTGACGACATCAGTGTCAAAAAAACAGGGAGAAAAGGGCTACGTGTGAAAGAGGTTGAACAGCGACGTTCTTTGAATACGGTTCAAAGGCAGATACCGAGGCCGCAGGTCGGTCTTCATTAACAGCGAGCGCTCCGGAGGTCAAGGTTGATGACAGGCCTGCTTTGTTCTGACTGTAGATCAACGCCAAAGCTCTGCTCTGTCTGGAATCAGAGAGAGGAGGGAGGGAGGGGGAAGCTTTCCCATGTTTGTGCTATCCAGAAAAGATTTTAGTGTCCAGTTTGAGACAAATCACATCACTGTTTCCTTTTTAAACGAGGCGTAGACGGTGAGCAGCGGAGCTGTGAAAGTAAAAGACTAAAAATAAAAACAAGTGAGTGATTCTGCTCGTTATTCAAAACCAAACTGTGATCCTGACCAGTCATCATGAAGTAAATGTAGAAATGTCATGCTAACATGCTCACAAAATGTTAGCATGCTGACGATTAGCAGGTATCATTATTTAGATTTATACATGTAGATATGCAGCTGCTGTATTGTAGTATATTGTACAGCATCATAACTCACTGAATCAATCAATCAATCAATCAATCAATTTTCCTGCAGTTTGTCATAAAATACTGAACATTTATGTGTAATACAGAATACCAAAATACTTCTGTTTGATGCAAAGTAACAGTACAGACTAATATTACTACAATAAATTAAATGTAGAGATGTTATGCTAACATGCTAAAGGTAACATTGTTAGCATGCTGATGATTAGCAAGTATCGTTATTTATATTTATACACGTAGATATGCAGCTGCTGTATTACAGTATATTGTACAGCATCATAACTCACTGAATCAATCAATCAATTTTCCTGCAGTTTGTCATAAAATACTGAACATTTATGTGTAATACAGAATACCAAAATACTTCTGTTTAATGTAAAGTAACAGTACAGGCTAATATTACTACAATAAACTAAAGTTGAGCCTGTGTTTTGTAATTATTTACAAGTATTTTCTGTTTTTATACTGTGTTATAATATGTCTTCTATAATGATTTAAAAGTAGAGGATAGAGTCTATTTTATTTCTTTTAATTTTAACTATTATAATGTCAAATGTCACATTTCTTCTGTTATTTACATAAATGATGTGACAGTCAGTGACGTCATCAGCTGGTGGACGTAGTTCCAGTGTAACAGCGACACGTTCTGCTCAATCGATTCACTCATAAATTCACAATATAAATATTTAGCTACTTACCTTTGCTTCTAGTGATAATAGTACATTAAACCCAACATATTGGTGACAGTAGAGTGTTGTGAAATAACTGCTAACCCCATGAAATTATTCCTTGTTTCTGTAGATCTTCATTTAGTGTGTTAACATGCTAACATTTGCTAATTAGCTGAGAGGAATGTCATTAGTTTTGCAGGTGTTTGGTCATAAAATAAAGTTTTAGACAAGTTTAAACTTTGACCTCATGGTGGCGCTAGATGAAAAGTCAGAGGATTTATTTCTGTGAATGAGTAAAACGTTTGACATGCTGGTGGTGCTTGATAAATAGTTTTTGGAATACGTCTCCTGGGTAACAAGAGTGTTTGAACCACATTTCACAGCAATTCTATTTAATAGTCGTCAAGATATTTTTTACTTTAAATCAAAATTGCGGACCAACATGGCTGAAAATACTCGTCTTAATGAGTCAATTAAGTTTCCCCAAGTTGACAGTTGAGCATTCAGGTGGCCTTCATCATCTCATTAAGTCAGGAAATATCACGTCTTACTCACCAGGTGTTTGCGTTCAGGTGATACATCACATGAACAACAGATATATTGATGTAAACATCCGTAACGTGGTACCTGTTGTCTTTCTTGAGTTAAAGTAAACTTTCCCCAGTTTTTACACTTTTTTACACCATAAACTTGGAGATGTTGCACTTTTCAAGCTGACAAGAGGCTCCTGAACACACCATTAGTTTTGGTGTCTGTCTCACTGAGGGAGGATCAGCAGGTTCAGTCTGACCTCCAGATCCTCCGAAGGACACAAAAGGAGACAATTCTACGTCTTCCCAGTTTCTCGGGGGGGGGGGGGGGGGTTGTCTTGTTGTTTTAATAGAAATCTGTCTAGACATTTACTACAAACTGCTTTAAGTCTTGCCTTCATCATTAATCCCCATTTGTGTCATGCAGTGATTGGTTACTATATTTATCTAATTCTTCATGATACAAAGGTAAAAAAAAGGGTGTTTTTTTCTGCGTCTACAAGCGGCTTCGGCTTCACTGAGAACACTTCACTCTTTTTCAATTAAAAATAAATGATTGCAGTGTTCGTTCCTCCATTAACTAGCAGGGGACGAGATTTTGAATCCCGTGTTTGACACTAATAGTTTGACAATCTGCCCTCCGCCTCCGTCATCCATTCATCGAAACCAGCAGCCCCAAAAGTTCCCATGCTGTGTAGGGTGCCGCTTGTATGTAAATGCGTGTGTGTTTGTCTGCTGGCTCTCGGCCAAGTGAAATCTGTCAGTCTTTTAGAGACCCATCAGCCTCTGTCCGGGCGGGACAATAACGTCGACACAAGACTCCCCTGCCGTCTCCGCCTGTCTCGCTGTCTGACTAACTGATGACACAGATTCATTCACACCCAGCAGGTCTGAGGCCGTTTATCACTCTCTAGACTCTTTACTCATTTAGCCGGTCGGTGACAACGATGCCGTCTGAACTCCGAATAACAGCTCAGTCTTCATCTGTTGCAACGGGACTGCAGATGTTCAGACTTCCTGACGATTCGAGGCACTTTTAGGACTCGTTGTCGGCTTAAGAGTTGAGCTTGATTCGTTTGAACTCTCTTAAAGGAGACACCATCATTGTGCTTTTTGTGATTTTCTGTTGTTTTTATGCTGTTATGATGTTGGAAGTCCAAAACTTGAGGTGAACGTATGTAGTAATGCTGCCTGGAGGTCAAAAGTCAGAGCTTATTAAGCTAAGTTACCTCTACTTCCTCCCCATGATGACCACGAACAGCCATCTGTTGGTAGCGTTTGTTGCTAAGGTGGTTGCTAAGGTGTTGCTAAGGTGTACGGATGGATTTGACAAGTTGACATTTGGAGTAAAGGAGAAAAAAAGAAGTGAAATCCTGCTACTATAGTTTGTTTACGTAACCTCTGAAGCTGACCAATCAGAACAGAGTGGGCTCATCGGGATGGGTAGATCCATTTTTGTCTTTTTTTAGGGGGGACAGGGGGTATTTAGGGGGAGAGAGCAGGCCAACAGTAAATGCCACATAAAAATGGTATCATCATCTGAAAGCCGGGAACCTGAAGATTAATTTGAGATGCAGCTGAGCGTTATAAGTGTCAAGTTTTTCTAGTTATAAATCTGTAATCCTGCTACTATAGTTTGTTTACGTAGCCTCCGAAGCTTCCTGAAACTGACCAATCAGAGCAGAGTGGGCTCATCGGGATGGGTAGATCCATTTTTGTCTTTTTTTTAAGGGGGGGCAGGGGGTATTTAGGGGGAGAGAGCAGGTCAACAGTTTATGCCACATAGAAGCTGTAATAAATCTGTAATAAATGCGTCTTGATTGGGCGCTCTAGCTTTAAGACGGAGCCTCTGACAGACAGCGATGTCAGCCGAGGACGCCGGCATCCTCGTGGAGTTTAAGAGGTTAAAGAGACAGGAGCTGAAACCGCCTGTTTCAGACGGAGGCTGAACTGTAAATCATGTAAAGATATTCCAGTAGAGCCCCAGAATATATAAATATAGACCTGGAAACGTCCTTTAATGACTTGTTCCATTAACCATGAAGATGAGGCAGATAGTGATGTTTAGTTCAGGACATTCGTGGTTTATCATGTTTGAATGGATGTTGGAAACTAAAAGTGGAAAGAAAGATTAAAAATGTCAGGAAGACGTCCAGCTCCAAAGTATTTTGGTTCTTGATCCACTGTGAAAGAATTTGCATATAATTTTATCTCTTTTTTTTATCTTAAACTTCCTTTTTAGGCCAGTCTGGTGTGTGTGTGTCTCAGCTGATAACTAGACTGATATACTGGCACATAAATATGGAGATTCAGTAAGTTGTTTTGTCTCCTAAACCAAAGACACCTTACAGTTATTCCAGTATTACTTCTAACTCCTCTCTCCTCATTCGTTCCTTCACGTTCTGTAAATATAAAGCGTCAGTGAGTAGTTTTAATTACAGCCATTGTGGATTCACAAAATTATGTCACAAAATCATTCATATAAACTCTGGAGTTTATGTTAAACTTGATTAAATCTCTGTATCATTCATCTGCGCTGTGAAAGCAGCTCCGGTCTGTGTTTATACGCCTGCTGGCTTCAGCGCCGAGGCCTCGTTTGTTTTAACTCCCACATAGCGTTAGTGGGCGGCGGGTTGATATTCTCTATAAAATGGTGCTGACATCAGGAATTGTAGCAGAAACTGCAAGATGGAGCTCAAAGTTTTTAGCACTCATGGGGTGTATGTTCCTCCTGATACTGCAGCTTTTTATAACATATCTATGATGATTAATGGTTGTTTATGCGAATTGATTTCCCATTCGCCATTATCCACTTTTTAAGTGTCTGGCAGCGAGGCCTTGCTGGTTTGAGAGATTATCCTGCGTTTCAAAGGTCACAGATGCCTTCGCCATTGAGTAAGGACACTTGAGCAAGACTCTCAACCACTCAGCCTGCACAAATTGTTCTGTATAAGAGCATCAGCCACATAGACGGCTAAAAAAAAAAAAAAATGTAAATTCCTGTTGGCTTTTGGAGTACAGGAACACGTCATTCTCCGCACAAAAGCGAAGCAAAGTAAAGCAGCCGGCTCTAACGGTCCCTGAGCCGATTCTCAGATAAGTCTCTTTGTGCCCATCAATCCCTGCAGATGGGAGTGTGTTTTGCCGTGGAGACCGTCCGTTCTCATGTCTGACATCATGTATGGGAGCACTTGTCTCAGCCGACTGGACGCACGTGGCCCTCTCCAAAACCCAGTGACACGCCAACAATGCATGTCAGCGTCGTCGTCGAGGACTCGCGGGGCTCCACGCTGGGCAAAGCCGAGGGAAAAGTCACACTCAAGTGATCTGAGAGGAGATGAATGTCAAGTGCAAAGTGGGGTCCCCTCGCGGAGGTCCCGTCACATCTGACCAGTCCCGTCGCTGTGTTGTCACTGTGGAGAGTTTGCTGTTTGGTTCGGTTCACATCGGGGCTTTGCCGTGACATTTTTTGGGAGCTTTTTTGAGGCCTGTGTTGGAGCGGTAACCGTTTGGCTGCGTCTAACATCCTTCCTTGGCTGGTTTAGTGCTCCTTCTCATGCCAAAGATTAGTTTTCTGTCTACAGTGAGCTCTTAAGATCTCACATTCAGTGGGCAGGACTTTCTTATTGTTGTGTGAAAGCTTCATTACAGCAATGATACATTTTTATTTTTTGTAACTTTACCTGAGAAATTACATGAATCGAGTCATTTAAAGCTTAATGACGACGCTGTAATTCAGCTTCAAAAGGAGTTTGAAGAGTGTTATTTTATATTTCTTCCATAGAGCACTGGTTCACTGCAGTACTGTACATGTGAATCATCTTCATCCCAAAAAAAAACTCTGGTTTGCAGTAAAATTTGAATTTATAAAACTTTTGTGAGAAAGTCCCATTTTATAAACAGCAAAATATCGAGACAAAAATATAATAAAAAAGCAGTTTTCTCTTTAATTCAACCATTTCTCGATTCAAATTCAACATTTTATTTATTTACTTTTATAGTTTAGCAGGAAAAGGTTCTTAAATGTTTCCTATGATGTAGCGGATAAGTAACACCTCATCGAGTCTGGCTCCAAACAAATCATAAAAAATTTAGTGTTTGTGATCCTGTGCTGAAACAAGTAGTCGATTAATTAATTAGTTGAGTGATAGTTAAATGATTAATGGTTTCATTCTCCGGCTTCTTCAGTGTGAGATTACTGCTTTCTCTGTTTTATATCACTATATTAATATATCAAACGGTACGAACTTTCTTCTTCCTTTATTTAATCTAAGTAAAAACTCTCATTGAGATTAAAATCTATTTTGTCAAGAGAGACCTGGCCAAGAGAGCAACAATAAATACAAGACAAATGAAGACAGCATAGAGTTAATATACAACTCAAGATTACGGTTAAAATACAGTTAAGATGCATAAACAAGTATGATTTTTTCTCAAATAAAGTAAATTTTAAGAGCAACAACATTGACAAAGTGCTGTTTTCACGACCCTTTAGAATCGACCTTCATTCATGTTGGATAGACGAATCCCTCACTAAGACCTCTGCAGGTTCCCAGGACCTCACTTTGGGAACCTCTGGGCTTCTACTGGTGTCTTAACTCCACAAATCCTCGCTCGTAAAACACCACACGATCTGCTTTTGTTGCTGTACGAGCACACATACCTGTGTGTGTTTACACATGTGTGTGTGTTTTCTCTCCCTGCCGTGTCTACTTCTGTTCATTTGTCACACACAGAACAGCAGTAATTGCTGCATTGTGTTTTAATTAGATCTGTGCACAGACCCTTCATTCAGACAGCGCCGTCGTCCCTCAGAAACCCTTTAATCAGCGGACATTTTGTCAGGACACGAACCACGACTGTTTGACAGGAGAAGTGGGGACACTCTGCGACGTTATTAGCACCATTGTCGCCGATGTACCGCATGGTGGGCTGTCATTCGTCCGGACCGGGGCTGTGAATGAGGGACGGGAGGGAGGGAAGGAGGGAAAGAAAGGAGATTAGAGCCTAGGGATGAAGGCAGGTTTTGGCCCCATTGTGCTCCGGCGTTGGGAAACGCTCGATCTGTAGCAGCAGGGCAGCTTCCGTTCAGCCATTGTGACTTAGTGGAGGGGGTCCGGGGGAGACTCAAAGCCCCCGCAGATAACCCCGCCTGTGGATTTATGAACACCGGGTGTCCCCTTGCCTCATTTCAGTGTCATAGGCCCACCATGAGAGACATGAGACCGACATGATGTTTCTATTTTTCACTCGTTTATCAAAGGGCAGCTGATGAGGCACCATCTCCTCATAAGGTCAGACTGAAAACAGCTGCCACATAACGACATAAAGCAGCTGCAGTAAATATTACAGGAGCAAAGGAGGAAATCAGGTGGTGTTATCGTAGAGGAGGAGGTCGTGGTGGATGGATGAACCAACGAAACATCAGACTTTAACACGACGGATCATTTTTAAAAACCGTGACCACGATCATCCGCAGATACAAGGGTGCAAGTTCTAGAAATCAAGGAAGTGCTAGCATGAGACTAGAAAGCAAACCACTCCGCTCCTGCGTCCTCATGATCACTCACATGCGATGTACGGATTGATCCCTGGACGCTGGAGGTAACACAGTTCTTCAGTCTGACTGATGTACGTATCGGGAGCGTAAGCAATACAGCGACGTCTTCCGGCAGCTAATGCTAGCTTGGAGCCTCAGTACGAGAGGATCCGTAGACTAGAAGCACGTTCACGTATTGATTGACAGCCCTGAGATCCCACCCCTGACCTCTCTGATTGGTTAAAAGGGTGAGGCACGTTTGAGTAGATAATACCTCTGTACTGCTACCAGGCGGTTTAAAGAGCTTGGGTCACAGAAACCTTTGACATCACCTCTCCGCATTAAGATATCCATTGGAGCGTATTTCAACTGAAAAATATAAGAAAGAAATGACATATTGCAACTTTAAGGATGTAGTACTTTTACCTCAAACCTTGATCTTTCCCTAAACCTAACCAGACCTGAACCACCATATTTATTTTCCAGTGGTTTTGGAAGTTATGATCAGAAATCCATCTATTTGTTGTTCTGGAGACGATGGATCAACAGCGTATTTTGTTGTTTAATTATTAGGGACTTGTTGGAAATATGATCCAGAAAGTCCACTTTCATAATATTATAAGACAGGATTTTACAACCCTGGAAACACAACAGAAATATAGTTCAGTCTCAGCAACTACTGAACACTGTTGACCAGTCTCACCAGTAATCTGGACCATCAAGTGTTTGATTGGTCATCAGTGTTTTGCTTGATGACATTACAGCAACCTTCATTTCTCACTGAAATGAACTCGGAGGCTTGACTCAGTGACCCAATGTGAGACCAGTCAAGTGTTTTACACAGATATTATTTTACACATTCACACTGGGAGATGACCAGTACAACCACAGCCTTCACTGAGCAGCTTTACCACAGAAACCAGATATTTATTTCCCCTCTCAGAGTTTCCCTAATGTGGATCTTTTCTTTCTTCTTCCACTGTGTTTGTGGAGGTTGGAAGTAGAAGAGCGGGTCGTCCAGTAATTAATAGTTGGTGGTTTGAACGCCAGCTCCTGTTGTCCACATGCCAGAGAGTCCTCGAGCAAAACACTGAGCCCGAAATTACTCCTGATGTGAGTGTTAGGGGGAAAAATGTGTGTCACTTTGGAGTAAATTTGATATCGAATGGAAATTCTAGTCTGTATGTTTCAATTTTTAACTGCACTATTTCATAAGAAAATGATGAAAATCTTGTAATATTAAGATTTTTTTGTAAATGTTTCCTGGATTTCCACCAAAAACTTCTCATGAAATGTTACCAAATTGTTTTTCCATGTTTTTGGTGGAAGGACTCAAACTGATGTTTGCAGGTTTCACCTCAAACTGGAACAGTTACACAATCTTGAGCATCTTGTTGAGTGAACATAATCTAGATCTCTCTTGGTATCTGTGGCATGATAAAGTTATCAGTATCATTTTCCACCTGGATGATTTCAGTCCGTGTTGACGGCGAAGCGAGCGAGGTCAGTACATCCCTGCATACCAGGATTATTTGTCCAACAGCAACGCGGTAACGAGGCGTGATGGAAATGCAATGCAGAGAAAGCAAACAGCTCCGCAACCACAAAGTATTTTCACCTGAATAAACTCAGATCGGAGGGGGATCCGGTTCTTCTCCTGGATGCTTCAGGTTGATCGCCTGTTTCGAATGTTCTGCAGTTTAAAGGAGCTTTCGACGGAGGCCCGTATTAAAGTTGACCCAAGCTTTTGTTACGGCGTGGAGCTTGGCTCGGGTAACTCAGCATGACGCTTGTGGACCTCAGCGGAGAGCACGAACGCAGAGAAGAAAACCACTTAGAGAGAGAGAGAGAGAGAGAGATCACTTCTGGTTCTGGCACAGGAAGCGTTTGACCATCAGCAGCTTCGGCCACTAGAGGTCAGTAACCAGCTGTGGGCTGAAAACAAGACTCCCACTTCTTTTTAATGGGAAGACATTGAACTTGAAGTCTTGATTGCATCTCAGAGCTCTGAGCTTGACTCCCAGTGCATCCTGGGAATTTATATTAGATTCTTTCATCTCTGAAATCCCAGTCTGTCTGAAACTAAAATTAAGGTCTGTCTGAAACTTATTAAAGAAAATATATCAATTTCAACAATAAATGAAGGGACATTTTTCAAAAAATGACAGATAACCAATCTGAAAATCTAATATATGGCCACATATGAACACATATGAAACACTGGATGATGTATGTGTTCATATATGAACTGTTACTCACATGTATTAAAAACAACATACATAGAAATGTATTTGGAAATAGTGTACAAAATATGTATTTTATGTTAAATATGTTCAAATCTTATCTGTATTATGTAAATATGGCTGTACATTACTGCATAAAAGTATATGTTACAGTTATGTAGTACACAGACATAAAGGAGCATCATATGCAACTTTCAGTTTGTTTGTTTTTATGGTGAAATTATCTCATAATTAACCTTTATTTATACCAGATTCATACAGTCTTGTTCCAATGAGAGCAGGTCACTCTCTTCTTCATGGGCGCTCTGTGTGCACAGGACAATAAAAGCAAAAGACAAACATATTAAACTATAAATAAAAGATAAGAATACAGATTGAAAAACATTTAAAACTCTTTTCTTGATGACAAATCAGACAAAACAAGACTCACGGAACAAATGACTAAAGACCCTCCAATGAAAATCAAGTTTTAAACCTTGTTATTGTGTCCATGTGGTGTTTTTTAGACACTACAAGACACATCAGGAGCGAAATAAGCAGCCACGGCTGAACATTTCATACATCACAACCAATCATTTATAATTAAAGATCATTATATGCAGAGTTTACCTCCTCAGGTTTTCCCCGACAGCTGATTCTGATCTGCACGGAGGAGGAGTAGCAACCCGTCGAGTTGAAGAGTCGAGTCCAGCATGTTGCTGTTCAGCCAAGTTTCCATCAGGAGAAAAACACACCAGTTCCTCCTCTCCTGATGAACGCTCAGCGTCAGTCAGATCCATTTTGTTATCCAGTGAGTGAACGTTGACCAGAAAGAGCGATGGACTGGCTGGTCTGGTCACGTTAGCTTGTAGCCTGGCTAACAGACCACTGCACTCGTCTTCCTCTGGCCTCTGAGCTGTTGTAGTCTTCCTCACCAGTCTGCTGCTGCAGGGCGTTGAGTCCTCAGGAGCTGCAGTCTGATGATCGCCGCTCTAAGCTTCGGAGGAAGTGAGGCGGCAGAGTTGTTGATAATGTTCAGAGGGTCGGTCGTACCTTCTTGGCCTAGTTGCTGTGGTCTATCAGCACACTCACGCTTCACACCATAACCAGGAGCCAGAGAAACCATAGGAGGAGATGTCATTTTAAGGATTTTACAGTGGTAATTATACTTTGTTTGTGGAAAAACCATATCAGACACATGTTGATACATGTCTGCAGGGGATCTTTAAACATTCACTCGAGAAACTAATCAGCAAATCAATCCACGATGAAAAGAATCGTTAGCTGCAGAGCATTTTCACAGCACAAATTCTGACTCACGGCTGCATTACCGAGCTCACTAAAATGTCTTAATGGGACAATAATGGAACAGAGCCATCGTTAACGTTATTATTTACACCTGAGCTTTTCCTGCTTTGACAAGTAAAATGTCAAAATGTCTGTTGTAAAGGAACAATCCCAGTATTTATATCAGATTTTTGTTTGGAAGTTGTTAACCGTCAGTGTCATCATAAAGTTTAAAAGGCTTGAACGATGACCTTTTTGACCTTTGAAATCGTAACCACGTTATTGACCTTCAGTCAAGTTTTCTGACAGTGACCTGTGTGTGTGTGGAGGGAGGGCTGCTGTTGGGACATAAATGTGTATCATACAATACAAATTACAGCATGACCTCACCCGCCTGCCCCTCTGCTTACTAGTGACAGGTGTATAAATGACCTCAAACACACACACACACACACACACACACACACTGTGATGATTACACACCTCACTGCGGGACATGAAGACTTTCTGATCTTTGACCCTGATCCCTCTCAGGCCTCCACAGGACTTTTCATCACAACCCAACCCCTTGTTTAACCTTTTCTTCATCTTCTTCTGCTCCCTCATCTATCTTCCTCTCATCCTCATCCTCTTTCCTTCTCCTCCTTCTATTCTTCTACTCGTTTTTTCTTCTTCTACTCCTTACCTCTTCTTCTCCATGACGCCCGTCTTCTTCATCAAACATCAAAAGAAAAAAGAATAGAGAGTAGAGCTAGTTGAAAATTGACGTATTTGTTACACTTAAAAAATATAAATTAAAATATATAAAAATCAAAATACAAGTAATTAAAATGTTTGTAAGACTGCAGAGAAGACGTCATTTCAACTAAATGAGAAAAAAAGCTCTGTACATTATTACTTCCTCCAAAATCTTATTAAACATTGACCTTTAAAGTAACATGATGATGACTGAGTGCATCTATAAGCTTTAGAAGAAAGATCTGTGTTGCATCTTTTACATATTTTAGAAAAAAAAGCTTGTGAAGTAAAAGATCAGTTGAGTAATGACGAACATTTTACCTCCCTGGTGGTGTTCGGTTCAGGATGTGGAGGGGAAGGTGGCAGCCCTCACCCCAGGCCACTGTCCCATGTCAGGGGGGGGGGGGACGTATCACGTAGCTGCCCGCCTCATCCATCAATGAGCAGGAGGCAGGGTGTGTGTGTGTGTGTGTGTGTCAAATTAAATATTTAGAAGAAACTTTTATTGAAAGTGGTAACAAAAAGTCAAAAATCTCTTTTTAATTTCATGGCGTTTGCTTCTGTTCAATCCAGAAAGACATTAAACACAAAAACACACTTAAACTCCAGACTGAGCACAGTTTCAAACAACTAATAGTGGAAAGGTCAAAGGTCAACAGATGTAATGAAATATCCCTGTGACCTGCGGCGGTCAAGTATGATATACAGAGAGGAGATGGGTGGAGGTGGAGAAACGAGCAAATAAGTCAAAAATAATGATCTTTACCTCTTTTTGTACCTTAATTTGATGTTCTGATCTGCTTGTATGATCATATTCACCACAGTTGGACGTCACCACGAGCCACACTGGATAAATATTTAACGAGGCCTCATCAAAATTTGGATATGTTTAAATATTAATGCTACATATCGCTAACAATTAGGCCTGAGAGCCGGAGGGTGGAGGGGTTGACGAGTCCTCCATTACCCTGTTTGGTAACGCAACACATTAAAGACTGAATGATGAATTTATTCTAAATGTTTAAAAGTTAAACTTCAAAGACCTGATTCTGCATCAAAATACACAAACACACAGACAGTCCTGGTAGCAGCACCAATACAGCAGCAAATAAACAAACAAGATCAGTCAAATGTGCTTTCTGTTAGTTAGTTATTTCACTTTTTTTATTAATCCTTCATCCGTTTCATGACACTGTTGCAGAGAAAACTTCAAAAAAAAAAAAAAATACAAGACAAGTCTTCTCATAACTCGCGTTCAACATCAAAAGAAGATGTAAATCATAACAAATTATCTACAAAATTTCAGCTATGTTCATACAGTATACACAATTCATAAACATATTATATAACAAATACAAGAGTATCCACTTCTAAGTGTTTACCACGCAGACCTAAACCCAAAAAGGAGACGTGTGTTGCATAATCATTATTCTCTTGAAAGGCCTTTTGCTGATCTCTGAGGCTTTCTGTAAGTAGTTAACATGGATTTACTGCATGTGTCTCAGTCATAGATGCACTTTAATGTAGCTCCTGATTTATATAAATATGTTGCATATGGATAAAATGTTCATGATGAATATTACCGGGAACGTGAACGCTGATAGTCTGAACGTTTCATACGGTGTATAGAGCGGTTATTTACTTTACTTTAATTATGTACTGATGGATGAATTAATTTACTTTTGACACATGAATTAAATGTTTTGACAAATGAAGTGGTGCTGCTCAGTGTAAACCCAGCTGGTGATTGAACTCACTGTAAGCTGCCAGTTTGCTTCATTAGAAGTTAAACAGCTTGGTAAACCGTCTCCGCCCCCGACGCCTTTCAACTAGAGCAGCTGCGTTCCGACAGTTTCTGAAAACCCCACAAATCCAACATTAGGAGGTGAGAAAATAAGCAGGATTTGAACTCTAATTCACTTTCTCTTTCTCATCTGTTTCATATTTACAAAAATGTAATTTTCAGAGCAGCTATAAACACTTTTGCCTTCTTGTTTTCGAGCATAACTCGGCCTTTGATGCTTTTAGAACTGCAGCAGTGTTTGAGGAGATGCAATGAAAGGCAGTGAAAATTTAAGGAAAACTAATGGTTGATGCTAATCTGCCTCTTAACAGAAGGGAAACCTTTCTCTAGTGCATCTACAGTATATATGCAATAAAATGTACATGTTTAAATTCCTTACCATACAATAATAATGTCGTTTTTTGAGAAAATGAAGTGTTTTCATGTCAGTTTGGTCGATTTACACAACCCCGATAATGACTGTCTTGCAGGTAAACATCTTAAAAACAATGATACACCTTGAAATACACACGATTTGTAGTGAAACATAAACAAATGTTGCTTTATTGCTTTAAATCAAATTCCAGGAAACTTAAAACAGACTCTGAACTGACTTCTGTGTATCTTTGTGATGCCGTGATCACCTGAACGCTCTACCTTCACCTCAGTGTAACGCCGGGCGTCAGAGGTCGTCGATTCAATGCAGCAGCCGTACATCTTGTCGCAGTGCCCTCGGGCAAGACACTGGACCTGTACCTGCCCCGGTAGCCCGCGGCGCTCTGACGCGGCGCCATGTTTCAGTTTCAGCTTTTGTTTGGGTGGCAGCCGATTGGCCGCCACAAGATCAATGACATCGCCGGTCTTTGTCTTCACTGTAACAGTGCTGGAGGAGGAACGTGAGAAGGGAAAAGAAGGTGTGTGTGTTTCTGTCTGAGTCTGTGTGACTGTATTGATATTTAAGTGGGAGGACGGTTGTTTTGTTACCGGGAGGGCAAACAGGGTGTGAGGAGTCGAGAGGCGACCTTTAGCCTCAAGGATCTATTTTTTTAAGAGGTAGAAGTAAAAAGATTCTGATTACATGTGGATACAGTAGGACTACATGCTGGTTCAGTTGCATTTATTTTAAGTCATGTTCTCTTATTTTAGCTCTGGTTTGTTCTCCACCGACCCCTGAGGACAAATATGTGTCTCTTTAGCCGCTAAATGTTCCACTTTATCGACCAGCTTGTTGCTGTAAGTTTTGTCACTAATCTAAAGTGGCGAGACTGCAGCAGATTTTAGATTACAGTCATTTCCTAACTTGTATGTTTGGACTATATCTGATGATTCCTGTCAAGAACTGCAAGGTTCCTGTCACATGTCAGAGATTAACAACAAAAGACACACAGGCACATCCGAACTTGTCCAGAAGACGGATTTTGATGGTTTAGGAATAACATTTGTCACTGCTGCTTTGTGCTGTGTTGTATGTTTTGTGGTTGTACCCATTTCCTCATGAACTTGGAGAGTGTATGTATGTGTGTAAGTAAGCATATTTGTGCTCGGAGCCCATGATCATGATAATCTGAATGAGATTAAAACAAGATTTGGATGTGATGACGTGGATAGAAAATACTGCAAACTAACAGCTCTCATCTCTTTAACGCTCTGATATAAGATGATGCAGTAGTATTAGTATTAGTATTAGTATTACTGGGAAATGCAGTGTTGGTAAGAGTTAGATTTTAGCATTTTAAAGGTTCTGTGTGTAGTCCCTTTCTTTTGTCCAATGTCATTTTCAGGAAGTAATTATAGGAAGGTTGGAGTAAACAGCAAAAAAAAAAAAAAAAGTCCTAAAATCAAGTGAAACCACCTGAAACAACCCCCCCCCCCCCCCCCCCCCCAAAAAACACACTGACATGTGCAAGAATTTTCTATAAATAAGTATCTTGAAATAAGAGAGAATAAGGCCGGTTGGTGCAACTTGATTTGCACTGTAAATTAGAGTTTAACGACTCAAAACTACAGACAAAAATAACTTGATAAGAAGGACATTTATGCATTTTGTTGTGTGTGTGTGTGTGTGTGTGTGTGATGTTTGAGGATGTCTCCACTGAGGCTGCATTAAAAACCGCATCAGATGTGATAATAAGTTTAAATTCTTCACTCTCCGAGAGTCACGTGATGTTTCGGTGGAGTCGTGCCTTGAGCAAGCTCTCCTCAAACACTACTTAATAACAGCTAAAACCCACTTAACATTTTTTTTAAAAAAGGGGCTCTAAAGTCTCTATAATTAATCTCTACGACATGGTGGAATCTGTAAAACCAAGAGGGAACCGAAAGAAGATCTGAATCAAACTTGACAAAAGTAAACAGTCCCTGGTTTTATCCTGCGAGGAGGGAAAAATGTCCGTGAAGTTGAGGAAGGTGTAGACGGTGGTGGATCCGACTGCCCTCTCTGGACTAAAGAAAGAGACCCTACCAGTAAAAACAGACAAAACTAAGCCAGATTTGGCCGCCATAATCACACGTATCGCCGGTGTGGAGCAACATATATCGGATGCGGAAGACAGGATCGATGCAGAGCAGCCATGCTAAACGAGCGAGCCTGTACAAACAGTGGACTGTTTAGAAAACTACTCCAGACGTTATAACCTCTCGTCTCGTTAACATCCCCGAAAATACGGAAGGAAACGACATAATCTTTCCTTTATTGGACCTTTAATCAACCGTGACTTGCTCACCAGCTCACCTCTGTATCACCTCTGTTGTATTTGTGTTATTTCATAATTTACTTATTTCTATCTTGTTTTATTTTTTATAATCATTCCTTTTTTATTATTGTCATGTGTCCCATATTACACAGCTTTTATTAATCTCCATTGTTGCAGTAAAGCTTGTGAAGGTCAAAGGTCACAACATTGACTACAGCAGATATTTTACCCTTAAACAGTCATGAGGAAACAGAGAAGTGCAATGAGTGGAGGAAAGATTTATTACAGCTCAGATAGGAGAGTGTGGAGAACATTAATATGGAAATAATTAGGAATGACTGGCAGCAGACCAACTGAGCATTTTCACCGCCTGCAAATATTTTGGGTCTGAAGTCCTCCCGCAGCAGCCTTCTGTGCTCGATTACCGACAGCAGCCAAGCTTCTGGTCAGTAATAAAGGCTCTTTTATGAATCATGACAAATACAGTTTTAAGTTTCTGATAGAAATCACAAATGAGGAAGTTGGGCGAGCGTTTAATTTCTCATGAAATACCTCCGAGTTTGAGTGAGTGAGTGGGAAATTCTTTTTTTTGAGTGTTTCCAATAAAGGAGCTTTCGCTGCTGAATCATGTGTTCTCATCTCTAAATAAAGACATTTTATATATACACAACTCGCAGCAACGCCTGGGCCGTCATCACAAGTTTTCCCGGTTTTATTTGCCTCAGTAAAGATCATGTGCACTTTATCTGGGACACTTGACCCTGCAGCTGTCCTGTTAGCAGCTCGCTGTCTGTCTCATTTTGGTGGAAGCGTGAGATTGGCTTCCTCTGCATTCCAGCCTGCAAAAGGAATCTCTGTCTGAAAAATGTCATCCAATAAAGTGGAGTGCACATGTTTGTGTAAGGAGAGAGAGGAACCGGCATCGCCATCATCCATCCACCTGGACCTGGACGTCTGCAGAAGTTGGCCGCGTGCAGTCTCAGGCGGGGGGAAACGTGTCTGTTTCAGGCTCCAGATGCGTCCGACCCCCGGCCCATAATTCAGCGCAGGCCTCGCAGATCAAGGCATTTCCTCTCAACCCCCTCTGACATCCATTCCAACTTTCATTAAACCCTCATATAGCCGAAAACTCGGACGGCCGTTTTGCGCCGCCGGCTGAGCTCCGCGCCGCTCAACAGCAGCGTTTTTTGCTTTGACATGTGCGTGCGTTTGCGGCTGCAGGGGGAGGCTGGAATTCCTCTCCATCTGGGGCCGAGGAAATGAGGCAGTGGGACGGAGAGCTGAGAAAAGATTGTAATAAGTATCAAGGCGATACACATTCCCGACTTAAGAGTGGATATATTGGATGGCTCACGGGAGATAGCTCGAACATCGATAGACAAAAATGTCAAATACAAAAAAAACGTTCTCCATCTTTCTGTAAAGATTCAGGCCTAAAATGTTGGTCCTTCTAGCAGTGAGGCCTAAAGATGATGCTGACCGGTCCCTTCAAAACTTCGGTCCAGAGAAAAGTGTCTCAAACTCATCTGATTCTTTTTGTCGAGGCCACAGTGTCATCAAAGTTTCTTCTTGGTCTCCATCTTATCAGGTCGTTTCTGGCAACATTTCTGTCCTAAAACACATATTCTCTTAAAACAAGTGAAACAATGTTGAATATCTTAACTTCAACCTGCTTCATCAGGCTTGTAGAAACAAGTGTCTGCATGTTGAAACATGAAAGAATAAGGAAAAGTTGCTGATTTTACAAAAATACTTTGACATTGAGATTTTTCAGTTGTTTAAATATGATTTAAAGAACTCAATCACAGACAATTAAAACTTGATGTAAGAAAAGAGTTTATTTAGTTATTTTTCAACACATGACAGGTAAAAACAGTTGATTTATATTTGAAAACAAATCACTCAGAGGCTGACGTGAGACAATAAGCTGAATGTTGATGAAAGCTCAGGAAGAAAAGTATTAAATAAAAAATTAAATCTAATCTAATAAAGAAAAAGGAGACTTAAGGACTAAAATTTCAGTCAAATTGACTTGTTAAGAGTTAGATTTTTGCAGTGCGTGACAAGGTATCGCCAGCTTAATGTGGCTGGACTTCCCATAAAATTCACTTTTGATATTTATACTATTCAGAGGATGAAACCTAAAGACCGTTTCTGTTGCATCACCAGAGAAGATTTTAGACAAAAAAAAGTAAAAACACTGAAAACAAAATGAAATTTCCAGATCCCAGAGGATGAACCCTTTACATTTTAATGTAAACGCTGCCACCTTCAGGACAAACTTCACACTTACAGCAGTAAAAAGGTAAAAACTGTGTCCATAGTTTGGTTTGTAAAGAACGTTTCATCCTCTAAGGGACACTAACAGGACAACTGTGGTGACGTAGGTGTTTATGAATGGGTCTTTGGGGCTGTGGATGTGTTTAGGTGTGTATCTGTGTGTGTGTGTGTGTATGTGGAGGAAAAGGTCAGCAGGTCTCCCTTTGCTTTTCCCCTCCCCTCCCCTTCCCACGCCGCGACGGTGATGAATCACAATCACTCGGGGTCACTTTGAACTTCAGTGCCAGGCGACCGGCCCTCTCGTCCCCTCTCTCAGATAGATGCATTTGATGACAAGCGGTGCTCCGGTGCGTCTGTAACACACCCGCTCTGACATGTCATCGAAGTCTGGCCGGCTGCCCGCCCCCCGTCGCGTCACTGAACCAGAGGGAGAAGTGAGGCCGGGGAGCTTCCTGATTGGTTGCTTTGGGCGCGGGGTGTAAAGGTCACAGTGGCGTTTTTTTAAGAGCGGCGATAAGCTGCTGTTTGACCTTATCGCTGCACCGGCTTAGGTTGAGCTTTGTGACATATGATATGAAAGGGATGAAAGAGTCTCGTCAACACCTGAAACACTGTGTATACCATAAAAACATATGAATTACACTTTGTATAATGCATGATATGATAATAGTAACACATATCGCCGTCTTATAAAGTCATTTTGTCAAATATTGAACCCTGAAGATCTATTTTTTTTTTTACCTGTTTTCAGTACAGATCAACTTTTTTACAAATACAAATCTGTGTTAATTTGTGTCAAGAATTTTCTAGAATAAAGTGTCAGTATTTGTGTATTTTAGTGTCAAGGTTCACCTTATTTCTTGTTTCAAGATGCAAACAAAAAAGATACAGATTTCAACAAAATTCTTAAAACAATATTCTTATTGTGGTAGTATTTATAGTAGTTTTTTTTGCTAGTTTTAGGTTTATTTTATACTTAAAGGCAATTCAAAGTGCTTTACATAATGTAATAAACAATTAAAAGGGAAATATAACATATAAACATTGCAAGTTAAAAGAATAAAAGAACTTAAAAAGAAACTGAGAACCAAAGTTTCTAACGTGGATTTAAAGGTAGTTTAAGTCTTCTGCTCCTCAGAAAAACGTCAAATAAGACGATGTAGAAGATGTAGCCTATCTAAACCATTTAGAGATGTGCAGACAAGCAGGAGTACTTTAAATTGTATTCTTTGACAGACTGGAAGCCAGAGCAGAGACCTCATAGTCGGTGTGATGTGTTTAGTTTTCTTCGTCTTTTTTAGAACTTCAGCAGCAGCTTTCTGAATGAGCTGAAGTTTCCTGAAGGCTTTTTTAGGGAGTTACAGTAATACAACCTGCTGGAAATAAAAATACAAAACAAGTTTCTGCAAGTCATACCTGCCCCAGATATTTTTATGATGACAACCACTTTATTACTGATTTGTCATGACCGTTCAAATTGACCTCCAGGATGAACGCTGACTCCCTTTACACTAAAGACAATTATTTCAGCTTTATTTTTAGCATATTACTTAACACATCTTGTTGTTTTTAGAAAGTTCAGGCAGGTTCAGTCATTGATTTATTGAATGCCCTCTCAGAGAGACTGTAATCACTTTATGACAAGGCGAGATAAATGTGGGTGTCATCTGCATATTGGGATTACGTTAATTTGTTATTTTAAAGAAAATGAAATGTTTCAGACTCAATAATAGACTATTTTCTTGCACTTCCAAGTTCAAAAGTTCTTTACAGGCTAAAAAAAAAGGTCAAGCAATTGAAATTAGTAGACTGTTGAGACTTGATTATACACACAGGGGTGTTTATGCTGCATTCAGAAAGGTCACCTCATGATATTTTTGTTTTTCCAGTGAACTTGATACAGGCCAGTCGCACTTAGACAGCAAAGAATCTCTTGAAAAACAAATGTCACATTTATTGAAAGAAAATTCTCTACCACAGTGCATTTTGTAAACTAAACTTGTGAGATAAGACATATCTGGGAGGTCGTAAGACAATAAACAGGAACAGGAACATTTTTGTTACATAAGACTACATTTATTTTTCTGGTAGTTTCACTAATCTTTGCTTATTTCACGGGGATTACTGGATAATTTTACTGCTTCATGCCTGTAGAACTGATTTAAATAAAACATTGGTGAAAAATCCCTCTTTGGTTGGCCTATAACCCACAGACGTTCAACAAAGAGTCACAAGTAGTTTAGTTTTTCGGCGATCACAAGCCAAAAAGTTTGGGAACCACTGAAGTAAATAACTGCAGACTTAGAAATGAGGCCTTGTATTGGTTGTCTTGTTTACAGCTGTTAGTTGTAAACAGGCTTAAAATGAACAGCATGAGTGAATCTGTGTACGTTTTCTATGGTCTCATCTCTGCAGGAGCGAGATTTGGTTGCAGGGCACTGTGACCTTGTGATTGGAGAAAGTACTTTTGCAAAAAAAGCCTTGAGTCCCACTCATTGAAAAAAACAATGAGCCCCTTCTTGGCCTCTCACTGTGAATGTAGATTAGAAGGTCTGTTAAACCCTCAGAGTGTAAATAAAACCAAAAAGCAGAAACAACTCCTGCTATCATCCTGTTTTGTGTATGAGTTCCCACTGAGTTATTGTCCAGCAGCCTTACACCTGGACTTTTATCAAAAGCCCCCAAATGGCTTCTCCGTCCATCAGGACCTTGAAATAAAGCGATAAAGAGGAGAACACTGCCCCCAGGTTTTACTGTTATATCTGAGAAAGGCATTTAGCCTCTAAGTAGAGCCCTGGAAACCTTTATTCTTAATCAGCTTCTTACTTTAAGTGTTAATTCCTACACGAACACACTATCAGGAGCCAAAGATCTTCTGTTACACAAACCGAAAAAGACTGAAAAGACTTTTATCTTCCTCTAGCTATCGTCAATAAATTAAAAATGAGCTGTGTGAACTCGTGTCCCGGCCAGTGAGCAGGTGGTGGAAAATCACCAGGTGCAAAAGTTTGAGGTGCTGGGAAAAGAAAAGATGTGATATTTTTCAAATACACCTTGATGTTCTTGATGCTTTTGGCTTTCCTTACAGTCCTCTGTTCTCCCAGAAATACCAAAAAAAACAAAGAAATTTAAAGCACGGCGTTGTTCAAGTTCTTTCACTGAGAACACACACAAACGCAGGTGGAAAGCAGTAATGAAATGTTCTGTATCAGAGTCACTGCTGCTCCATTATTTACGTCATCTTGTCTCATGCTGTTGAAATATTTGCGCAAATGACATTTTATTTTCATTAAATTTTGGAAGCTCACTTAAAACTTTGCCAACATTTTAATGAAAATAGTTGTAACTTATGAGTGTTGCTTATTTAGCCTCAAACATTTCATCTGCAGCCAAGTGTCCAGATGTTTAATATTTGATATCAGTGCAAGTTTTACTTGAGATCTAAGATTAAAGCTGGATTTAAGTTTTGCAGTAGCCACAAGATTATTACTTCCACTGTTTACTTCACTGCTGTTCATCCTTTTAAATGAAACATTACCAGAATTATACATTACCAGTAAAAACAAAAGCATTTGATGGGTTTTTTTCCCTGAAACTGGTTGAGTCAGAAAGTTCACAAGGTCAAAAGTCAGCAAAGAGGAGGTGATTAAGAGGGCTCCAAGTCATGTTCTCTGCGCAGTAAAAAGAAAAAACATCCAATAAACCCTGAAAAAAACTGATCTTAACACAATAATCCAACATTTTAAACCTTTTACGATACCTTCGGATGCCATAAAACGCACAAGACACCAACAGCCAGTATCATATTTCAAACCAGCTTCTTCTCCGTCTTGACGGCACTCAAGTCCACGTCCAAGGCTATCGGGAGGAGGGGGGGGGGGGTGGCAGGAGGTTTGGGGGGGGGGATGTCCAAACAAGCCTGACCGAGTAACCTGAGAGCGCTGACCTGGGCGGCGGGCCGTATCGATGGGGGAGATCAGCCTGTAGCGGGGGCAGGGTTATCGTTCTTTATCTCTGGACCTTTTCCAGCCCACTCCACCTCTGCTTGACCCCACGACCTCGCTGCACCTCTTCATGTGCCGACACTGTTGTTTTTTTTCTTCTTCTTCTTCTTCTGTGTGTGTGTGTGTGTGTGTTTGTCGAGTGCTTTTAGAATACCAGACAAGGTGTGTGAACATCAGATAAGAGCATGCAGGGAGTGTGTATATATATTTGTGAATGAAGGAACCTGCAGTGTGTTTGTGTGTGTTAGATAAGACCATACAGGGTGTGTGTGTGTGTGTGTGTGTGATAGATGCTGCATGGTGGACTGAGTGCCTCCAGGTCTTTAACCTTTTACCACCTACTGACTCCAGCAGTATGTTTTAAGGACTGCTAGTGTTACGGATACATGCATGTGTGATGTTGGGGTGGTTGCATGGTCACCAAAATGTCAGTTTGACACATTAAAACCGCTGCACGCTTCCTGTTTCCTATTGACAGTGAACGTTGACCTCAATTCAATCCCAACAAGTCCTCAAAATCAAAAGACAAAATACATTGTTGGCTCATGGACTCCAGACATAGACTGTATGTAAAGATGGCTGTAGATGTGATGTCACCCGTTGGTTTCATTGGAGCCGGTCTGAAGCCCAGAGTTGCAGCTCATGGTCGGCGCCATCTCTTCCGTTAGGAGCCAGGACCTTCCAGACAAGGAGTGCAGGGTTTTACCTTTCTTGCTATGGAAACACGCCCCGCTACTTCGGACTCAAGCTAACGCTAGCTCACTGCGAACACCGAGAGCTGCACACTTGGGCTAACGATAGCTACTTTAGCTAAATTGTGCTAACAGCGCAGGTATCATAATCAAGTTACATTAAACTTGGTGAAATATTGTGACAATAGTCTGACTCAGTGTGAGTCCTGGAGCCAACTGTCAATCACAGCTGTCAATCAACGCCCACATGGCTGACAACAAAGCTGCTATAAGTCTTCAAATCTTATTAACGGAGCAATAATTTCCAGAATGACCACCAGCACACTTATTAGAGGGTCTGAATTTAGAGATTGAGACCAGAATGACTCGTTGAAAACAATGATTGACTTTGTATTTCTGGAGAGACGTTGAGGCTTTTTGAACGGGAGTCAGTTGGAGCAGCTAGCAGCTGTCTGTGGCACTTTAAGGTACTTCGGCCTCCTGAGAAAGATAATAGATAAAGTGCTACTTAAAAGCAATTATAATTTATATATTTTATAATAATGTCTGAGCTGTCAGTGTTTAATGTGTTGTGCATCGTGATGACCCTACAGAGAATTATCAGACTTTCCCCTCAGCTTCATGGAGCTTTATAGCATCAACCCTCCCAGTAGACAGTAACTGGTTTTGGTCTGGTGCCCACAGACAGCTCTGTAAAAAGCCAGTAAGTGGATCATTAGTTAAATTTCCAAGGTCAAGAATAAACTTTCACTCTCGATTTTACACATATTTTGTCTTTTCTTTGCCAAAACAAAAACAAACATAATTGAAGCAAAGCTGCCAAAAGTCCAGAATGCAGGCGTTCAGGTTCATTTATCAGACATGGATGCAGAGCCTTAACCACAATAATAAAGCAGCATATGAGCGAAATTTGTGCTGGGAAAAATGGTACCATAAAACAGCTTTTTTCACATGCCAAACTAAATCACTAGCAGACAAACATCCTTTTAAAAAAGCCTAAAAGCCCTTAATCACACACTCTTAAAGCTCTGATCTTAATGCCTCTTGTAAGATAACTTACAGCTGCTTTAACATATAAAATTAAGCAGTTCTC
This sequence comes from Thunnus albacares, assembly GCF_914725855.1. Taxonomy (NCBI): domain Eukaryota; kingdom Metazoa; phylum Chordata; class Actinopteri; order Scombriformes; family Scombridae; genus Thunnus; species Thunnus albacares. The sequence goes on from NC_058129.1 coordinate 18,477,620, forward strand.
TAAGAAAAATTGCAAAATTGACCTCAGGCTTCTTAAGGCTAAGAGCTGAAGATTCTTCAGATTCTGTCTCCGCTCATCACCGAGTCCCCCCCCCCCCCACCCCCCCCCCCACCCCCGACACTCAATCTGCCTCCCACATCCCCTCTGTTTACACTGGATTTTTATGTGTTCTTATTTGCTCTTTATGATCATTTTTACGGGAACAGAGAACCTCTCCTGCTGCTTATTTTACCCACGACCCCCTGTGACCTCTCCTCATCGAGCTGGGAGTTGGCCGACGGAGGGCTGCCGGCGCTTGCACCGCGCCTCCCAGGAGGGCTGGCAAAGATTCACAGAGCAGCCTGTCAAAATGTTGATGCAAAACGTACAAATGTTCCGCCACGAAGTGACTTTAAAAGGGAAACATGTGTTTGGGCCCAGGCAGAAATGATGAGGTGGCGTGGACACGCAGATGCACTCAGCTCCCCTCAGATCAGGATGCGGATGGCCGAGATAAGAATGTTGAGTATTTTTTGGCCTGAGATGTTGTAAACCTAAAAGTGTAAACAGAGCGGGCTTCAGCAGGGCGTGTGGATGCCCAGGAGCTCCAGTTTTTTTTTTTTTTTTTTTTTTTTTGAGGGCTGGATGGGGCTGACATTGTGCATTTTATTTATTTAGCTGATGCTGGTATCCAGGTCAGCTCAGACTGAGTGCAGGTTTAGATTACAATCCCAGCTGAGGAGGGTCCAAGCTGCAAGAATGGATGATGAGTGAGCAAGAACTTTTAGGAACAGATTAAATGTTAATGGAGGTTTTTATGCTCCCGGTGGAGGCAGAGAGAGTGAAATATCTTCAAAATCACAAGGAAACTGCATTTCACTTCTTTAATGTGATGTAGTTAAAACAGCAAAAAGATCTCCTTCTAATCCATCTATTCTATAGAAAACAGTTCAATACAGATTATTTCATGTGTTTTAGGAGTCAAATATACATAAATTACTTCATAAAAAGGAGATATTTGCAGTGTAGAGCTGACTGAGGGATATGATGTGAGAAATCTGCATCTTATCAAGTAATTTTTGTTTATTATTTAACCCAAAATGTCCCAGAGAATTACTGTAATCCATACTTCTCTGGAAGTCCATCTAATCATGTCATTTCTGTATATATTTAAGTCCCTAAAACTTTACTTTCTCAAAATGAGAAAATAAGACAGAAAAGAAAACTGACATGTGACTCTGGAAAATTAAAATATGGTCTCACCGCAAAAAACTTCCCCAAAAATCCCTTCAACAGGGAACAGAGAAGACAAGAACTGTAAAAATTACAAGGAGAAATAGAATTATGAGTCAGTATTAGATAAATGAAGAATATGGATCAGAGTGCAGTGACGTCCAGGTGCTACGAAGCACTGAAGACTCAATAACAGGCTGAAATGACTTGATAATAATGTTTTTGTAGTGAAGGTTTGTTCAAAATGCTTCTTAGATGAATCTCAAGCTGTCAAACATTTCAGATTTTGCAATAATCTCTTCGGACATTGAATCATTATCATTGACTCATTATTTCGTGGCTGATACTTCTGTTTTCAGTTCATAATCTTTCTTTTTTTTTAGTGAACTTAAAGACCAAACAACACAGAAAGAATGCATGAAATTCATATTTTTAAGCACATATGAACTGAAGATGCAGATTTTATATAATGTGGCCTGTCTGTACTGGTTTATAAGCAAAAATACCACCTAAAAGGCTCAAACAAGACAAAAATGACTTGATGAGAAGGAGACTTTTGCTCATAAAGGCCTTTATGAAAATTATATCATCCATTATTGACAATCCAATCCATTCCAGAGGCAGATACCTACAAAAACATTGTGTTCCAGGTAGTCAAAACTGAAATTTTGGTTTAAAATACTAGAAAATGAGAAATTTGTGCGTTTCTCTGACAAGGTGAAAAGGTCATTTGTTCCTTTTCATTTGTGAGTTTGAAGAGCGCAGTCGAGGCCACTTGTCTCACACGACTCCCCACTCAATCAGATCAACATCGTCGGAGGAGTTTAGCGGCTAAGAGTTAACACGACGGTTGGAAGTGGGGAGGAATGAGGTGGGGTGGGGGCGGGGGGGGGGGGGGTAAAAGGTAGGAACGACGCTGGGACTGAAGGACAGCGAGTTCAAGCTTTGAGGTTTTGGGGCATCAGGGTCTGAGAGAGAGAGAGAGAGAGAGAGAGAGAGGGGGATTAAATGAAGGGCTTTGAGCCTTGTTGGGGAGTTAAAGAGGGCCTGGTTCCCTCTTGACTGGCGGGCAGCTGCAGCAGGCATTCCTCCTGTTACAGCCCGTCATCCGGCACCTCTTAAAGCTGGACGGGCCCGATTGCGAGCAACACGCCTTGGCCTCAACCTCCGCTTGGCCCGGCTCGGCGCAGGAAAAAACGGACCTGCTTTTACCACAACTCACTCCATGGATCACTTTTAACGACGCCGCTGACAAGGTTTTAGGCTACGTGCAATTAGACCGCCGAGCGTCTGTGTGATGTGGTTGTTAGCGGCCAGATATGACGTTGAGGAGGGTTATCCGAGAAATTAAGTGAGGACACGGCGACGGGGGGGGGGGAGAAAGTGTCAGTGCTTTCCACAGTTTTGACATTTCATCATTTCTGTATTCCTAGAAGTGTTTCTGAGTGCTGTCCATATCAGAAAAACAAAAACTCCTGTCCTTCCCGTTTTTGTCCTTGGTGGCCGTGTGACTCAGACCTGAGGCTTCTGTTGTGTGAAACAACTTTCGACACACTTGTCGGTGACGCTGTAAAGACATTTTCAGGGAAGTAGCCCCTACATTTAGATACTATCTGCAAGTCTTTAAAACCACTCAATTTCCCCTATAAAAAGAAGGCAGCTGAATGTATTAAAAGGTGTTAAATTTCATGTCCAAAGGTCTTTAATATTTCCTCTTTCCTGTATTGGTTTATAACTTTTGGCTGTTGGGAGACGTCTATAAAACCAATATTAGGAGGCTGTTTAATCCTTTTTTGTGGAGTTTCTGCATCAGACCTGTAGCAAACACTGTCACCACTGCTAGCTGTAGTAGCTAGGAAGCTAATCCACCCATGATAGACAAGTCAAGAATTTAACTAAAACCAAATTAACTTGATGAATTACTTTATAATTGGTTAATCCATCCATTTCTCCCACTTACCTTGGTCCAGATCATGTTAATTAATTCATTATATTACTTGGAATTATTTAAATAATCATAGGCCTTCTTGTCCCAACTGGTTTTCCATCATTCTTTGAGTGGTTTGACCATGAAAAGGGTATTAAATTGCTTTTTTTTTTGGTACTTAAAAGGTCTTGATCACTGCAAAAACCAGGAATATAGTGATGAGTAATTAGTATAAGTTAAATCTATAGTCCTGAGATAAAACTAACTCTGCCCTAAAGTTAAATCATAACCCTTTTTAAGATAAAAGGTTTTAATGTAAGAAAAGTCACATAAGACAAACAGACGCAGACGTCTCCTGTCTCTGCTCTGAATGTAGGGAGGTGTTTGGGGTGGGCTGCATCCAGCGTGTGGTTAGAAATAAAAGTATTTTCTATTAATACTAATTAGTTGTATATAAACATGATTTCTACAGTAGGTGACAGGTTGTGCACAGAGAGACTGTCCTCAAAAGAAAAACAACCCAAAAGGTCGTAACGTCAGTCGCCGAAATACAACATATAGTTGGAGTGACAGATTATATCTCCATGGTTATTGTTGTAGCCATGACAACGAAAGTGGCCTAACTTTAATGCAGTAACCCAAACTAGGATCTTTCCCTCAGTAGACAGGGGAGAACATCAGACTCTTCATCCCAGCTGGGACGTAAGGCCATAATAACACTCTGCCACTGAACCTTGTCTCCTGCTTTGGCCTGTGCTTCGTCCCATGAGACACCCATCAATCCCAGTCCTGTTATCACCGTGTTTGGTCTTCCTATCCTTCTCCTCCCAGTCGGGGTCCATCTCAAGGCTTTATGTTTCACTGGGCATCGTCAGGACATGATGGAGCCATCGTAACCTGTGTTTCTGTATCTCCAGAGTCATATTCATGCTGCCTGCTGTCTTCCTACACAGTTCCACATTGGAGATCTTGTTATACGCTGATAGATATTGCAGATTTTTATAGAAGCAGCTATCTTGGAAAACGTCGACCTTCTTCATGTCATTTTTTTTGTTGCTCTCAGAGCCGTACTGAAGGACGGCCTTAACATCGCTGCTGTAAAGCCTGATCTTAGTTTGGAGGCTGTGTTGCTCGGATTTCCAGATGTTACAGAGTCGACTGAAAGCACCTCTGGCTTTGTTAAGTCTTGAACATCAGGCTCACTCTCCCAAAAAAAAATGATCCCTCTTTGTGTTTCATCGGACAGTGTTTCCCTGTTGAGCTACAGGTGGAAGTATAGTAACAAAAAGAAAGATATCTACTCGATTTAAAGCTTCATATGAGCTTCAGATAAAGTTTTAAATACAGGATTATGAAGGGATCCTCTAATGGTCAGTATGAAGAGGAGGAAACAGCAAGAAAAACATGTTTAATGTTCAATTGAGCTCCTGATTGTTGTTTTAAGACAGTTAAAAAACTGTGAACTTGTCCTTTAATATCCAGACAGTCCCAAACAGTCCCAAACAGTGTTAATAAATGGACTAATAAGCACAGAGAGAACAAAACAGAGCTGTTAAAATCTAGACAGTCAGTGTAAACCAAACGGTCTGCTTCCTTCTAACCCTGTGGTGAGACCATAAGATCCGCATTTAAGAGAAACGTCTTTCCTTCTTCATCCCACAAGGTAACATTTGCTGACTTCTTGTGTTTTCTTTAGTTTTTCTCTCTCTCTAAGCATGTCGTGTTTAAAGCTTCTGGGAAAAACTTTTTTTTTTTTTTTAGAGTGTGATAGTTTGGGCAGGAGGAGGTCCAGCTGGTCCAGATAACCCACATCTTTTGTCTGGAGCGGTGAGAAGCCAGCAGCAGGTTTTCCCACATCGCTCCACACATACACACACACACACACACACATACACACACATACATACACCGAGAGCTGGATCACACAGCTCAGTGGCAGGATTTACTGCGTGTCTCAACAAACTGTAACATTTCCAGGGGATTTAGGCTGCTAATCAGTGTTTATGTGGTGCAGAGATGGAGCGGCTCCGCGGTCGTAAAACACCAGAGTTTTCAGGTCCGAGCTGCACAGTCAGAGTCTAGACTTTCCTTAAAGCCTAATGGGTTTACTTCTGATTTACATCTCCTAAGCCTGTGAGGCAGAGCTCGGGGCGCCATGGCCTCGGATGACACCCGCTGCCAACCAGCAGAAATGATGTAGAAATAAAGAGTCCTGATTGGTCCGTTCAGCTGTGAAAATATCAGTTTCCTCTTTTTCTCCTCTTCTTCTCCTTCCTCCCCTCCATCTTTTCTTTCTACTCTTCCTCCTCTTTCTCTCATCTACCTCATCCTCTTCCTTTCCTCCTCTCTACCTCTTCTCCCTGCATCCTCCCTCTTCCTCCTTTTCATCATCTCTTCCTCCTATTCCCCCATCTTCCTCCTCATCTTCTTTACTTCCTCTTATCTTTCTCCTCTACCTAACCCCCTCCTCTTCCTCTTTTCTTAACCTCTTCTCTTCATCCTCCACTTCCTCCTCTTCCTCAACTTGCATGCTTGTTTCTCCTCCTCCTTCCTCTTTCTCCTCTTCCTCACCTTGTCCTGCTCTCTTCCTCCTCCTGAAAAATCCTCAGTTTCTTCTCCTCGTCTCTTCCTCTTCTCCCTTCTTCCTCTTTCTGTTACTTCTCACCCTCTGCTCCTCCTCCTCTTCCTTGTCTTCCTCTCTTCTTCTCTGTTTCTCACCTCATTTCCTCCATCCTCTTCTTGCCCTCTTCTTCCTCCTCATTCCTTCCTCCTCTTCCTCTTTCATGTCCTTCTTCCTCGCCCTACTCCATCTCCTCTTCACCTCCTCAGTTCCTCCTCCTCTTTCTCTCTTTGTCTTCTTCACCTCCTCCTCTTTCTTGTCTCTTTATCTTCTGCTCCTCTACCTCTCCTCCCCTCTTCCTCCTCATCTTTACCTCTTCCTCCCCCAACTTGTCCCCCTCTTCTCTAATTTCTTAGCTTCTGACCCCTTCTTTTTCTTCCTCCTCCTCTTTACCTCCTCCTCTATTCTTCCTCCCTCAACCTTCTCCCTCTTCCTCCTCCCTTTTTTAATCACCTCCTCTCTTCATCTTCTTCTTCTCCTCCATTCCTCATACGCCTCCTCTCCTCTTCCTCCTATCTCCTTCCTCCTATCTTTTCTCCCTTCTCCATCCCTTTCCTATCCTCATCCTCCTCTTTTCTTCAGCTCCCCTCTTCATCATCCTCTCACTGAAGAAGAGATTCTTCACCTTTTCCTCCTCACCTCCTCTGCCTCCCATCACCTTATCTTCATCTCCTCTTCCCTACCTCTTCCTCCTCCTCTCCTTTTCCTCCTCCTGTTCCTACCTCCTCTAAATCTCCTCTTTTCTACATTTCTCAGCTCCCTGTCCTCCTTCCTCCTCTTCTTATGTCCCCTCCTCTTCCTCTTCTTTACTTTATCTTACCTCCCTCTCCTCCTTTTCCTCCTCCAGCTTCACCTTATTCTCATCCTCTTCTTCCTCCTCTTCTCATTTCTGTTCTTATTCCTTTCCTCTCTCCTCTTTGTCATCCTCATCTTCCTATTTTCCTCCACTATACCCCCTCCATCTCCTCCTCCTCCTCCTCCTCTTCACCTCGGCCTTTACAGTTTTTAACCCAACATATGGTGCTCATTAGATAAACTGATGGGGGGGGGGGGGGGGGGGGGGGGGGGTCGTAGTCGTGTATAATTTGAGCAGCACAAGAAGAAGAAAAAACCTTTATGAGCTCATTTCTCTCAGGTTAAAGAGCTGTTACATCATCAATATTGATCATAAATTCCTGCTGTGAATCTTAGTATTGTTGTTTTTTAAACAAATAAAACCTGCTGCACATTAGAGTCACACTGTTAATTATTATAATCAGAGACAAACATATTAAAACACACATGAGAGAAATTAAGAGGATTAAAGACTTTTATGGAGCGATTCTTATGACATAATGTTACACACTACAACTAATAAAAAATAATTATATATTGATAATAATGAACAAATGAGTAGAGCATGTATTTAAATAAGTAGGTGGTTTGTGTGTAATGATGTCCATACGTAGAGTTTATTATCGGCACATTGTTGCTGCAGTATAATTATACATAATTAAGACTGGAGAATAGTTTTATGAGGCAACAAAAACAACAACATCCATCCTCTAAAGCCTCTTAATGTGTTTGTAATACATGACAATATATCTCAAGTGGAGTCTTCCAGCATTTTTCTCTTCAGTTGACTTATTTTTGGCAGCTCGGTTGCTCATAATAATCTTTATTTGAGGAGCATTTCTTCACAAAACAAACACAAGATGACAAATAAAAAAAAACGACTAACAATGAAGAAGACAAATGGAAATGAAACATATAAATAATAACACCTGCTGTACTGTAGATAACTGACATGTCAGAGATGAACAGGCTCCAGGTTTAAATGTTATATCATCATATTTACATTATCACAGAAAAAACAAGACTCTTGCGTTGACGTCATGAGATCTGTAGAAGTTAAACCAACTCAGGATCTGACTACATCTCCTCTGATCTGTTCTGGTTACATTTACAGGCAAAATGAGTTTTTTAAAGACTTACAGAGTTGTTAACAGTAGTTTTAATCACTTTGTCAATAAACATCCTGGAGCACAAGATGACGTCATGATCAAATATCTTATTTTCTTCTTATTTACAGTCCAAAATCCCCAAATATTACATTTACAGAAAAGCAACATGAACCAGCGAGTGTCTGGTTGAAAATCACTTAATCGATTATCAAAATAGTTGCTGATTAAATTTCTGTTAATTGACTAAACGTTGCAGCTGTGATGATTAAATGGATCATGAAGCCTCGTGCAAAAGCTTTTTTTTTGTGATAATATGACGTCTGTTCATCACAGACGTGGATTATTAATTTACAACTTAGAACAATTTGAAGTCGTCTGTGTGTTACTGCAACAATACATTTAGCAAACATCATCCAACAGAATTATTTGACATTATTTGACAAATATAAACTAGTTGAGGAGTCAGTTTCTCGTTTATTGTAGTTCTGTTATTTTGGCTAAAATATTTATTGTGTTTCAAAAAGAGGTTCAGTGAGTTTTATGTATCAATCATCTGCAACATTTTTATGTCTTATTTTTCTTTTCTAACAGGAACAGACCTTTCTCTACTTAATGCAGATGTGTTGTTTTTATTTTTTTATTTCTTTATTATTTTTCTCCTTTTCTCTTTGACTGAAATTTGAAAATGAAATATGGGGAATAAAATCCAATTAAAGCAGGTAAAAATCAATAAAAAAAAAGCTTGATATAATCAACCGAGTAATTAAAAGGAAAACAAAACAAGAAGGGAGGGGGGGGGGGGGGGCGGGGGGGGAGATTGGGTGATGTGTTTGTGAAGAGGAGGGGGGGGGGGGGGGTTTAGGGAGGAGTTGAGGGGGCTTTTCCTTTGATGAATTCGTCCAGGGGTCAAGTTCACGAGGTTGGCGTGCGTAGAAATCCGTGAGGCTTATCTCTCTAAAGAGTCCAGTGAGACAATGCAGATAGAGAAGAGGAGGAGGAGGAGGAGGAGGAGGAGGAGGAGGAGGGGGGGCACTATGTGTGTCCATCTGGTACCTAGGGAGGAAGAGGAGGGGTGGGGATGCAGCGAGGAAGAAGAGGAGAAGGAGAAAGGAGAAAAGTAGACGGTGTAAAGAAGATGATAAGGAAGGAGAGGATGAGGAGGGTGTGAGAAGGAGTTAAAGTTCAACATCTGCAAATATAAAATATAAAAATCAACGTTTCCCTCCAGACATGTTTTAAACATGTTAAAATACTTTGAATATAAGATCTATGAATGTCTGCATCAGAGCTGCAACCGATTAGTCGATTAGCCAGAAAATTAATCTGCGAATAATCATTTTAGTCATTTTGTTAATCAGCCATCAGCCGTGGTGATGTCACGGATTTGACTGTTTGTCCGGATACAGACATGTTTACATGTTTACATGTTTATTCAGTATGAAGTTATTTAGTTTTTCTGTTGTCTAAGGTGGTTGAAGGATGTTTTGGTTTTGTCCATATGACCCACATTAATATGTGTATTATTGTATATCTGTATATATTCCTGTAAATATATTTATGGTTTAAATGTCAGGAAGGATCCTGTGAGGGTTTTTTTTTTGTGCTTTGACCTTTGAACTTTGGTTACATGCACCTGCGTCCTGTTCTGTTCTTCTACTTTGAGTCATTTTGTTTCGCAAAACATGTGAAATATTTGCTGGTTTCAGCTTCTCATATGTGATGATTCAGAGATTTCTGTGTTTGGGTGATCTGAACACCAGTGAACTGTGTCCAAGGAGTCAGCTGACCACTTGAGTTCAGATTTTGTTTCTTCCTACATCACTTCTGCCAGAAGGTCAAAGAGCCTCGCGCACGGTTATTACGTCGGTCTGTCGCCAGACAAGAACCGGACTCGCTAAGAAAACAAGAATGTTTCAAGAGCTAATCTACATGTACAGACTTCCAGCTGTTGAGATTAGCAGGACAAAGTCATTAGGTGTTGGTGTAACCAAAACAACCACCACATCCTGTATTGATGACGTATTACATCCTTGTCGGGGACACGTTAGTAATGTGTCTCAGAACACCTTAGCAGGTGGTTTGAGTGATTAGATCACAATGTGTCTTTGTGGTCGTTTACTCTATTATTTTTCACTATTTTCTGACATTAAATAGACAAAATATTCATTTAATTTAATAAGTTTAAAGGCCCCTTTACTCAGAAACAGGTTTCTCTTCTTGTTCCTTCAGCTGGATGTTGTGAGTTTGTTTTGAAAGTTTCTCTTTGCTCACCTTCAATCTCAGATCAACACCTGGACGTATACGAGCAGGATCTGTGACATCACAACTAGTCTGGAGCCAATCGTGGTCCAGTATTCAACTTACACATGTGTGAAGCCTCCGGTGCACAAAAACACTGAGAATGAACTTCACAGTGGCGTAGGAGCAGTTCAACTTTTGAAATGAAAAATAATTACATATTCTGTATTTTTACATGAAGAAGAAGGAGGAGACGTCGTTTTTAACAAGGTTACTGAATTTTATTGTGGGGAAAAAAAGTATTTTTATATGTCTGTATGTATTTAAAACATGTCTGGAGACCATCTTTAACTGCTGGACACAAGATGATCCTGTAAGTTAAATACTGGACCACGATTGGCTCCAAACTAGTTGCGATGTCACACATTGTGCTCATACTGAGATTTAAGCTCAGACAAACTCTGCACGTACTGTATCTAAACAAAGACAAAAAGTAAAACAGATATTTGAGTGCAGGGGGGACTTCAGGAGTTAAGTGTGTGTCACCTTCCAGATAGTGAAGTTTGATTTTAGGAAATGAAGTAATAAGTTGAGCGTTATCCGGTAGCTGAAGTGGTTGTTTCCTGTTATTATGTGGTAAAGTTGACGTGTCACTGCAGTGATGTGACCAAAAACGATGTCTCTGCATGTGAAGACGCGAGTTTACAGTAAATGTTGCTGCCTTGCTCAATCAATATTTTCTTTTCAGTGCGTCACAGTTGTGTTGCAACTTAAATCTTGCACGTTATGAACTTACATTAACTGAGTTTGACGGTATGTTGACTGAGTTACGTTAAAACATGCACGTATATATGGGGGAGTTAATGTTGCACAAACGGTATGTGAATTTCCAAAAACTGTGATGTAATGTAATGGAATATTCTGATGAGGGCTGAATCAAAAGAGCAAATTTGCGTCCACACTGCTGGATAAAAAAGAAGAAGAAGAAGCATATATACATCCAAATCTCACCTCAGCTGACTTCACTTACATTTCTTTCATGTTTTCTTGTGCACAAATTCAGTTGTAAAAAGTGATAAAAACATTAGGTTAGGGTTTAGGGTTATGGTTAGGGTTAGGAGTTAGGGTTAGGGTTTAGGGTTAGGAGTTAGGGTTTAGGGTTATGGTTAGGGTTAGGGGTTAGGGTTAGGGTTTAGGGTTATGGTTAGGGTTGGGAGTTAGGGTTAGGGGTTAGAGTTAGGGTTGGGAGTTAGGGTTTGGGGTTAGGGTTTAGGGTTATGGTTAGGGGTTAGGTTTAGGAGTTAGAGTTAGGGTTGGGAGTTAGGGTTAGGGGTTAGGATTAGGGTTAGGGTTTGGGGTTAGGGTTTAGGGTTATGGTTAGGGTTGGGAGTTAGGGTTAGGGGTTAGAGTTAGGGTTGGGAGTTAGGGTTTGGGGTTAGGGTTTAGGGTTATGGTTAGGGGTTAGGTTTAGGAGTTAGGGTTAGGGTTAGGGTTAGGGTTGGGAGTTAGGGTTAGGAGTTAGGGGTTAGGGTTAGGGGGTTAGTCTTGACAAGTTTGCTGTCTTGATGTAAATCCAGCAAAGACTGTTAAGGCTCATTCAGACTCAGTTTATTTATGTGAATTTGTGTTTTTGCAGAAGTTTATTCACCTCAAACAGTCAATGAATTAACTGTAAAAACATCAGCTTTAACTAAAAACAAGCACTGACTCTGTGTGTGTGTTTGTGTGACATTTCAGACTCAATCTGATCTCAAAACTTACCAATAACTCCAGGACTTTCCACCACTTTCTTCCCTTTCACTGCTTTCCTCTGTACATTCAGTGTGAGGTGAATCATTTGTTGATCATTTTCACTTTCCAGTTTGCACCACATGGAGTGAATTTGAGCCTGTTTGCATCCACTTTCAGTCTGAACACAATGACAAACATACAGTTGATTCACTTATGGTTCAGCTCTGGAAACACAAACGGAAAAAGATGCAACAAACGCTTAATGAGGGTTGTTTTATGTGGTGATAATGGCACCCCAAAATAGTTTATTTGCATTTTATTACTGCACATTTTTAACATTTCTTCTCTACACAAAAAAGAAGCTGCATTTTCAACATTTTTATATTCAATTTTCAGAAGAGCTTAAGAAATAAGCTGTTAACATTGAAACCACCTGATTAAGTTGGATTGAGGAAAAACTGCAAAAATCAAATGTAAAAATGGTGCAAATGGTGCAAAAAGTAAATTTAGGAGACGTCTGGAGATAAAACATGTCATCTTAGGTGTTATTTGACTTTTGAACAAAATGAAGTTGAATATTTATTATTTTATTTGTAATCTAAATATTCACCTTCAGATCCACACGGAACATAACTTAGTTCAAGTAAGTCAGTAAAAACTGTTGTAAATGAATATAACATCATAACATTTTTAGTTGTAGTGTCTGTTGGGTGGGGTGTCATGGTTGTTAAAAGGTTGGAAGCGTGTTTGAAAGATCATGCTTAAACTGGAGTCCTGTTTGCATGTGAAGTTGTTTATTGTTGACGTGTTTTGCTCGCTCTTGCTCTCCTTCCATGGCACGCACATCGTCGAGACCGTCGGCGTTTTTTTTTCGAGCTGATCTGAGCAGCGAGAGTGTGAGGAAACAGCTCTGTGAGAGAGAGAGCGCATATGATCCTTTCATGTGCTGCCTTTTGTGTCGAGAAGGGGGAAACCGCAGCTCTGTTTGAGGCTGCGGACGCTAACGTGGTCCAGCTGTGTCGCTAAAACACAGCAAAACGCGGCGCTGCAGACAAATTGGATCTCCTTGATCCCCCCCTGTACATCACCTCGTCTGAGTCTGTCGTCCTCTCTCTCCTCGCCCTCCTCGTCTCGCTGTCTGTGCTCCGGCACGGCGGTCGAGACCCTCACAGGAAATTGACCGCAGCTTTGAACGAATCATGACAAGAGTTTTTAGTTTTGCATCACAGGTTCTGCAGCAGGTTGAGTTACGAGAAAGAGGAATTGTTTTCTTCAAACATGAGTCCATCAAGGCCTCATGACATTGTGATCTTCTTGTCTTTATTCTTAGATAGATATTATTATCTATATCTTGACTTTACTGAATGTTAAAGCAGTTGCAGGGTGTAAAACCACTTTCAAATGATAATATATTACTGTCGTATAAATCCTGACACTTGGTTTTTCTGTTCCGTCCTGAAGACATCATGTAATAATAACATTTCTCGGATATCATGCACGTCCCAAAGGATTCTTTAAAATAGTTTTACTGTTCCAACAGTGCACACTATGAAATATTTGTGCTTGTTTGAGTCGACTGAGGCTGTAGACAAGAAGAAAAGGAGAAAAAAAAAGTTCAGTCATGAGAAGATCAGGAACGCTGAGATACAAAAAGACTTGAGACGAGGAGGCTCTTGTGGGATCCGATCCGAGGACATCCAGGACACATGTGGCCCCGGATTGGAGGGACTTCACCGCCACGCCATCTTTGATGAGGGAGTGATGGTTTTGGATGGTGCGGGGGGGGGGGTGAGCGTGCTTCAAACATGTGGCGGGCGTGTGGCTTGAACTTTGCCTGAACCCCCACCCCCGCCCCCGCCCCCACCTCGCCACCGCAGCGCTGCATGGGAGTCATTAGGGAATGTTCAGAGGGACGGTGAGAGGGTGTTTACGTCGCTGGCGTGCAGTTCTGTGCTGCGGTGTTGAATGAAGCGGTGTCTGAACATGGAGAGAACATGAGGGTTTTGGCTACATCAAAGACATCTGAGGGGTTTTGACTTTGTTTTCCTGTCGTTGGAGGCAGATGGGTGCTGCACCCTGCGGCTGCAGTAGCAGCAGCTGCAAACAAGCAGGCTGAAATAAAACCGCTCTGTTTGAAAGTTTGAAAAAGCTTTTATTTCATGGACTTAAAGGAGGTTTACACTTTTTTTTTTTTTTTTACAACTTTTTATTTTTATTTTTGAAGATTCTGGTGATTACATACTTGATGTGTTGGTACTGGAGGTAAATCAGTCTAGTTCCTCTTTTAATCTGAAGTGAGAAACTCAAAATTAAAAATAATTACATGACTTTACTAAGTTTAGTTTACTACTCAGCAACCAAAGTCAGAAAATAGTGAAAACGCCTGTTACAACATCCGACAAGCAAAGTTTAAATCCATTTAAGAAGCTGGAAACAGAAAATGTTTGCAGTTTTACTTCAAAAATAACAATGAACTGATTATCAGAATAGTTGATGTTTCATTTTCTGTTGATCCTCTCCTATAATATCATCATCTTAAATTTAGAAAATGTTTTTCTACTTGCGTTCTTAAAACAGGAAATCTAATCCAGTGGACTAGTTCCTCATTTAATCCATATTTAGACACTCAAAATTCCCTCTTCTTATTTAAAGTAATTATGATACTTTACTTTAAAGCGGTGGTTCTCAGCTGGTTTAGCCTCAGGACCCACATTCTTCCTTTGTCATTAAGTCATGACCCAAATTTTTGACATTTTTGAACCACTCATGTGTATTCCAAAGAAAAAAACGGTGCAGTAATACACTTCATGCACTGTTAAAAACATGAAATAACAACAAAAAAAAGTGGAAAAATCCAATGAAATAAAAAGGCAGAATGATCTTGAATCACAGGTTTATGCTTTTTAACAAGTTTCAAGAATGTAAATTGAACTACAGCAGCCAATCAGAGGATACATACTGGACAGCTTTATATTATGAAGAATATTCAGTAGCACTTTACTTGAACCCGTCATCATCAGGCTGACATATCAGACTAATGGGATAACTGGGATGCTTCATGTCTGGGCTGATGGTAGTCAAAGCAACTCTGAGGTCGAGTTCAGTGTCCAATCAGTTCCTCCGCTTTGTCTTAGATAAGTAGGTAGTGCTGAATGGTAGGATCACTTTGATTGCACGGGTGGTGAGTGATGGATACTTTTCTCACACACATCCGACCCACCAGTTGAGAACCACGGCTTTGAAGCACTAATTTACTTTACTCAGCAACCAAAGTAAGAAAAAAAGCAAAGTTTGAAACCATTTAAGAAGCTGGAAACAGAAAATGTTTTGCAGTTTTTACTTGATAGAAACTACAAAATCATCCACAACTTGCTCATCTTAAATTTAGAAAATGCTTTTCTACTTGTGTTCTTTAAACAGGAAATCTAATCCAGTGGACTCTACAGAGTGGTTTCAAGTCTAGTTCTTTATTTAATCCACATTTAGACATTTAGAGAGATTCACCCTTCTTATTCATTCCCATATATACACCAAGGAAGTCACTGGATGACTCATTTCCGTGTCTTTTTTTCACTCAGCGTCTCTCGATCTGAATCAAACCTTGACGAAGCAGAATCTAGGTTAAGCCTGCGCACAAGTTGTTTGTGTTTTTTCCCCCTCCAGGAGACGTTCAGTTTCCCCCCCCCCCCCCCCTCCCCCGAACGTCTCCCTTTTTGTTTTCATTTGCGCTGTTAATCGATTTACGCTAATCAGCTAATGAATCGTTTAATCCACCAACAGATTACAGGAAGGAGCCGGGCGTTCAGCAGCAGCAGCAGCAGCCGTAGCCGCCATCGCCATCCATCAGAGTCCACGCTTCAGTCTGAGGACTCACTCACCTGCAGGTTTTCTGAATAAACCCCCACGACTATATGAGATCCTCGCGGCGGCGCTCGTTCGGAGTGGTTTAGCGGTGGAATCATAACTCCTGCCTCCAATCTCTGTCATATAATCGTCCTGTAGTGCAGACAGCTGGCACGTCTGATCCCCACAGATTGGTTTTAGTGGCACAAATAAAGCTGATTAGCACCACGTCGCTAGTCCCACTAACCTGTCACAGACACCACTGCCCTTGAATGCATTATGAGTGTGTGTGTGAGGATGTACATCATGTTTTTAGGCAGCAGTGTGTGTCTGTATCACTTCTTTCTTACGTCCGTCCTCCTAAATTCTGCTCTTCATCCTCTATCTTCACTTTGATGCTCTTAAACATCAACGCCGTCCTCCATTCGCCAACCACTCCCCCCCTCCCCCCTCCAAAAAAAAAGGCCTCCGTTAATGAGCTAAACACCTCTCTAAATTAAAGGATGAGCTTTTTGTGAAGACAACGTGGGAGGAGGACAGACACGCCGTCAATTAGCTGGATGTAAATACAGATTGATGTTTTTTTTTCCAGTGGCAGGTGGGAAAGCTCAGAACATCCCTTCAAGGGAGCGCACGAGGGGTCAGCTGTGGTCACGCCCTCGTTTCTGCCTCCTCCGTCGACTCCCAGAGTCAAGTTGACTTACAAAAGAAAGGCTGAACACAAAGTGATTTACTGTTCAGGGGCAAGAGGGACATTAAAACTCAGGGTAAAGCAAGAAAAACCAAACCGAACATAAAGATTTTGTGAAAGATGCCACATGAATCACGTCCTTTCTATGGCTGAACAACTATTTCCATTATCTTTATTCATCATTTTGTCTTTAAAATGTCACAAATATTCAGTTTACTGTTATATGTGTCAAAGAAAATAATTTAATCATCACATTTATGGAGCTGCAAACAAAGATTGTTTAGCATTTTTGCTTTAAAAGTAATTTACAGTTTATCAAAGTTAATAGTTGCTGATTAGTTTTTGGTAATAATAGATCAGATCATTGCTGCAGCTCTACTCTCGTCTCAAAGCCCATTTAGTAGCTGTTCTGGAGCTTTCAGTCCTATCTTACAATCTTCCTCAGCAGATGGAGTTTGCCCAGTCGATGCAGAGGTGTAGAAATTTTTTTTTTTTAAGAGTGAAAGCTCGTTCTTGATCTTGGAAGCAGCGCCTGACAAAACCGTCCTACCCATAAGTCCATTTGGTTTTCTGTTCTTTCTGAAGCTCTGATTTCTCTCATTTCCAAAATCCTTCATCCCGTTTAGTTTCTGCATTATGATTCTATTCCGAGGATTCAGTTACTCCAGTTTGTCACGTAGTTTGTTGCCAAAAATCTCCAAAACCTGATATATATCAGCAGAACGGACATTAAATGGTCATTCTGGTGAAATGAACCCTGCAACACATAAAGACTTTGAAATGCTGAATACTTTCATACTTCTTTTGTTCTGTTTTTTCTCTCTTTTCCTTTCATTTCACTTTTCATTTCTCTGGTTTCCTGGCAGAGCGGGTTGGACATCAATCGCAGGGTCGCTGGTTCGATCCCTGCTGTCCACATGTGAAAGCGTCCTTGAGAAAGACACTGAATCAGTGTGTTTACGTAGGAAAAAATGTAAGTCGCTTTGGGCAAAAGTTTAAATGTAATCACATCCGAGAACTCTTTTCTTCTTTATTAATTAGCTCTTGTCCAGATGTTCATGTCTAAAAAAAAAAAGACGACAGATAATTGGACCAGACTTTCTGTACCAGAGAAGCATCTTTGCATGCTTTGGTTCTGCAGATGGTCAACGTTTGCAGCACAGAGGTCACCAGGGACGCTCCGCTAGATGCTCGCACCACCTCCAGCTGCTCAATATTTGATGCCTCTCTCAAATGTCAGCGGGCCTCCTTCAGCACCGTCGGCTAACCTGTGAAAATAAACATCCGCTTTTTTTTTTTTTTTATTGGTAAGCCGCTTTTGTCGGACTCTACTATCGAGTGTCTTGTCGTAGAAAATCCCCGTTTGACTGATGTGTGATACGCCGTGTGTGTTATTCTAAAGGATTTACAGAAAGAGGGAAGGGTTGATGAAAAGTAAGGAAGGTCTTTGAAGATGCTGTCGTCTGAAATCTCTTGACGTTTATGGACGCATCAGTTATGTCTTTTGGTTTTAACTCTCAGGAGAGGTCAAACCGGGGAAAAAATGCAGCTTTTAAACCGTAGTTCAGTATGTTGAAAGTTGCTTTAGGTGGTTTTGAGGTTCTTTCTTTGAATTTTAGGAAGATTGTAATGTTTAGAAATGTATAAAAACATAAAGTTAAAGGTGAAAAAGGAGTCAAATGATTTAAATAACTGGAAAGGAAAAAAAAAAAATGTCGAAGCGAGAGGAGTAATTTTATCCCAAAGGCAGAAGGTCCAAATGAAAGCTGAAATTATTCAAGACAGACATTTTTTTTGAAGTGCACCAGCGGTTCACCAAAGTGGCATTTTAATCTCATGGCCTCGTGGTTACACAAGTCGCATCTCAACCACATCTGAGCTTTCCTGCGGATAGCTCGGCATGTATTTACACCGATCAAATTACGGGGTTTGGCGTGTTTTCAGTGATCTTTTTGGGGGGGCGACATATACAAAGTCCTAATCCGCTTTTGAAAACTCTGCAGAGAGAGAAAGGAATATTGCCAGAGAAATTCTTGAGTGATTTAAATATTTTCGAGCTACGGCTGGAGAGCGTTCGCTGACCCTGTGTCATGTTTCGTCCTTTCCTCACGTTCAAAAAAAGGCCTTGAGAAAGAAAGTTTGTCCTCAAACTAAACACAGTGAAAAGGCAGGTATCTGGTGTCCACACTTAAAAGGTGAAAATCAACCTCTGTGCCTTCAACAGAGCTCTCCATTGTCTGACGGTTTACAAAAGCCACCTTGCCTAAGATAGAGTTTAAAGCAGCCAGTCCAGATTGAGTTACTATGTATCTGCTGCGCTGTTGCCAAGTTTTCAATTGTGTTTCACGTCGGTTTTCAGAACGAACAAAGCCTGCTACAGTTGAACTGTAGGTTAAGAAGAGAGCGGAAGGGAACTGCAGAGATGTACAGTGAGATATTTTCGTTGTGCATTCTTCAGGACTATAAAAGTAATCTCAGATCAAAGCCACACAAAAGTGACTGTAAGGTGTGTTTTGTTGCTCTGGAAGCACCCCCCCCCCCAACACCACCACCACCACCACCACCACCCACATCCCTTCGATAACTAGTGACGTGGAACAGGACTCATGCTCAGGTCTGCATGTTTTAGGCCTTTTGCTGCAGAAAGATGGATGAGAAGAGTTAAGAGAGCTCCTACAACCATCAAATATTGATTTGTTGCAATGATCCTTCATTCAATTCCTGCAACGGATCAGGGCTCAATTAATTAAAACTGCAGGAGTCAAAAGTTTAATCCCTGCGGCGGTCGAAGTCCTCAATGCTTCAGTTCATCTTAAATATTAAAATATCATATCAAACACTTACAGGTTCAATTCCTAGAATCAATAACTATTGATTTGTTACAGTTGTCCTCAGTTCATTTCTTGCAACAGTTAAAGTTTAAAGGTTGAGGCCCTGCATAAGTCAAAGGTTAATTTGCTGCAAACATCCTGCAACAGTCAAACTCTCAATTTCTTACGAGACTTAAATGTTCAAAGCTTGTGTCAAAGTTTCAAACCATGCAACAGACGGCCAATGCTTCAATTCCTGCAAAAGTCAAATAATTAATTGTTGCAACAGTCAAAGGTTAAATACTGCAAAAGTCAAATAATTAATTGTTGCAACAGTCAGCAACAACACAACAAGTTAAATACTGCAGAAGTCAAACTGGTTATTTGCTGTTGTGGTCTGAGTTGCATCTCTACAATAGTCAAAGGTTCAAACCATGCAACAGACGGTCAATGGTTAAATTTCTGCAAAAGTCAAAGAGTTCATTCTTTCAAAAGAAAAAGTAAAAGGTTAATTTGCTGCAAAAATTACAGTCTGCTTGACAAACTTCTGCAACAATCAATCAGTTCAATTTCTGCAAAATTTCAATTCGTCGGTAAAATCTTCAATTCCTGCACAAGTCAGTGGGTTAATTCCTACAGTGTCCCAGTTTAAATCCTTATAATGTTCAAAAATTTCAACCAATACAACAGTCAAAAGTTCAATCCCTGCAATAGCCAAAGGTTCAATCTGTGCAACAGAAAACGATTCAATTTCTACAAGAGAAAGAATTATTTGCTAATTTCAGTTCCTTCAGAAGTCAAAGGTTCAATATCTGCAACAGTTCAAGAATCAGTTCCTGCAACAGTAAAACTCAAAGTTTCAATTTCTGCAAAAAGTTATTTGCTGCAATGCCAATTTCAATCCCAGCAACAGACAAATGTTAAGTTGCTGCAACATTAAAAGGTTCAATTACTGCAGAACTCAAATGTTTGATCTTTGCTATAATCAAGTTTAAAACCTTTAAACATCACACAGTCTGAAGTTAAATTGCTGCATCGATCCCAGTTTTATACGCTGTAAACTTCACTTTTAAATTTTTACTGTAGTCAAAGGTTCAAACAGCTGGAAAGCTTTAATCAACTATTTTTTCTCAGTAGTAGAAATACAGTTCTGTAGAGTTGCTTTCCTTCTCCTAAAAATGATATTAAACTGCTGGAAATGACAACATGATGAAACAGCACATCTTATCTGTAACCACATGGGACACATTAATAAACAGAAGACATCAGGGAACGGATATTATTTACTGACCACCCAGAATCTAATAAATGTTTTAATATTTAATACATTGTTTTTGTCTCTTCTTGCTTTGAGCTGGACAGTCTGTCACGCTGACTGACGCAGAGACCGCTAATGCTAATCAGGACTTAGCTCGTCTTGATGAGCCGTGAATGAATGAATTCCTAGATAGACCCCCTTGATAGATGATTACTCTGTGATAAGATTTTAATGGCTTAATGTTGTAGCTATTAATCTGGTAAGAAGCGTCTTTGTGCTGATTTGATCAGCAGGACCAGTTTAATTAATCTCCCCCGGGTGTTTTCCTGCAGCCATATGACTGCGGACGTCCTCGACATGTCAGATCTCATCATTTAGAGACTCTGTAGTCAAAGAAAAGTAGATAAATATCCCAAAAATACACAAGAAGAGGAAGGTAGGAATTATTCAATTAATTTTAAGGGTAAAATTCCCAAATAGAAGATTCAGAACCTACAAAATGACCAAGAATCAATTCAAATTAAACAATAATAATGTAAATCTCATCAGTATAAGTCCTTATAAAGCTTGTAGTGTGAAAGGTTTTCAGACAGTGAGTTTATATTTTGGGTAAGTCGTGTTCCTCAGGTTGAATCCTGTTTTTAAGCAATTATATTGGCATCATGTCTTTTGCAATAAAAGCTGTGCAACGCTGAAAACATTCCCAGTGGCTCGGTCTAATTGCTGCTGTTTGAGACTGTAAGCTCTCGGATGGCGATGCTTCAGGTGATGAATTGACTTTGTGGTAACGTCTTGTCCTTGTTGGCACAAGTTGTAGGCAGTTTGGAGTTTACAGTATACATCACCAGTCTGTCTGTGTTCAACCACAACAGCTCATTAGCTGCTGTCTTTGCTGACACTTGTAGTTTCTTGAAGGAGCGGCCTTTTCTCCTCGACCAAGGGAAGTTCCAAAAAACACTGTTGTGTGACCTTGTAGAAGAAGCTTTGTGTCTGTGATGTGATCAGCTGTTGGTATGTTGTTAATCAATTTATCCAGTAAGTTATTGACAGCAGCTATTACAGATTACAGCTGCTCCTAAGGATTGGTATCATGAAAGTCAATCAAATGCCATTTTTTCCTCCTTTTTATCACTTTTTTCCCCTTTTCTTCTTCTCTTTTCTTCTATCTTTCCATTTCCTGTCCCACCACAGTCCCGTCGTCACTGAACTGACCTCAGCGACGCAGAACTGAAAACACTTTAAAAAAGGGAGGTTTGTCCCTCTTCAGGCACCCGTAGCTTTCTAAATTATATCAGAAGTCCAACCGGAGTCAAAGTGACGACCCGTTTTGAGTCGGGAGCCGCAGGTTGGGAAACTGATCTGATCTATTAGATGGCGGACTGTGCAGCAATCTGGGACAAGGCATTAACCACAGAAAGGATTATCCGTATTCAAACCACCCTTATGCTTTCACATATGACAACAACCGGCACAAGCAAATAAACAAACAAACAATGCATGCAGACGCGATTA
This sequence comes from Thunnus albacares, assembly GCF_914725855.1. Classification (NCBI taxonomy): domain Eukaryota; kingdom Metazoa; phylum Chordata; class Actinopteri; order Scombriformes; family Scombridae; genus Thunnus; species Thunnus albacares. The sequence continues at coordinate 18,499,405 of NC_058129.1, forward strand.
AATCCTCCGTCTGTGGTTAAAGTACAGCATCTCATCTCTGAATGAAACCACAGAGATACAAACCGTCTCTTCAGGGTTATTGATTATTGATTTATCTTGATATCCACTGTTGAGGTCACATCTGAAGGCCTGTTAGATAGTGAAATGGTCTTTTTCTGAATAACTCAGTCAGAGTTTATTAGAATAATTTGTGAATTTTATATAGTAGAATAGGATGACATGTAAAAAGTCAAATAATAATTTGAGTTCCTTGATAAATTTTGGATTGGAAGTCATATTTTTCAGTTAAAGTCATAATTTGGGGGTTCAAATCATAAGATTAAAGTCATATTTTGGATTAAGATCATAATTCTGGGCTCTAATCGAAGATCAAAGTCATATTTTGGAATAAAGTCATAATTTTGGGGCTCAAATCATGCGTTTAAAGTCCTGTTTTGGATCAAGGTCGTAATTTTGGCATCTTATCGTAAGATTAAAGTCATAATTTTGGAAATAAAGTCGTCATGTTAACCTCAAATCAGGATATTAAATTCATAATGTTTGATTAAAGTCATAATTTTGGGATCACGTAAGTGTAATAAATCATAATTTAGGATTAAAGTATAAAATAAATATTATATAATTTATATTTAATGTGACTTTTTGGATTAAAGTCATAATTTGGGGTTCATCGTCACTTTTGAGAGGAGTTTACAGTCATGATTTTAAGGAAAAAATAAGAATAAACTAGTCTTTCTTAGATTATCTCATAATTCTGACTTACTTTTTTAATTTCAGAATGACAACTTTAACCTCAGAGGCTTTTACCACAACGACACACTAACATTACTGTCAGATGTCGACGCACCGACAGCAGAGTTTAGATGTTTGCTTCTACAACAATTAAAAGCTGCAAACTGTCACTATGATGCATCATCATGAGTTCCAGATTTTCCAGTTATTCACGTGAAAGTGCAATAAAAGGAGCCGCTGCTGCCTGTCGACATTGACATTGCATTGACTTTGTGTCGGCTTTAAATGTGGGGAGGGCTTGTATACTCGCTGTGTGTGTGTGTGTGTGTGTGTGTGTGTGTGTCGTCCCCTCCTCTCCACGGTGAGATAAAGACCCCTTCGTGCAGAGCGAGTCGCCTCAGGCCCAACAAAAGCCTCTAATGCAGATTTAGATTTTCAATCCTGTGCCACAATTCTGTTCGCTTTGACAGGTCAACAAGCATCCAACAATCTGTTCGCCCCGCCAAGATTTGTTTTTCCTCAACTTAAATCACTTATTACCTTGGAGGGAGGAGAAGGACAAGGAGGAGGAGGAGGAGGAGGTGAAAGGAGGGAGGGAGGGAGGAAGGTGTAAAACAGAAGAGAAGGAAAAAAAAAACAAGGAGGTGGTTTTGAGCAGAAAAAGGGCGGTGGAAGACGGATGATGAGGAGGAGGAGATGAGTAAAATCCTAATTACAGGTTGGAAAAGTCTGGAAGCAGCAGCAGAAAAGTGGCCGGCTTAGGGGCCTCTTGTTTGTTGTGGTAATTATTGCAGCCTGCAGACTGTAACTAATCCATAATGCTCCTAACAGTGGCCAAGCCGCTTTTTAGGAGATCTTTAACCAACGCACAGCCGTGTTTGGACAGTCCTGTAATCAGGAGGTTGTAGGTTTGATTCCCGGTGTGCTACAGTCTACAGTCTCGTACGGATTACAGTCGATATGTTGTTAAGTTTAAACGCTCTGCAGCATGCACTGATGCTGATTGTGACAGTTGGTCATACAGGAAATGAATGTTCTGTGTTGTTTTGGATCATGTTGCTGAAGAACCTTAAAGATGGCCGCTAGCTGCTCCAACCCATCAAAAAGCCTCAACAGCATTCTGGTCTCAATCTCTACATTCAGACCCTCTAATAAGTGAGCTGGTGGTCATTTTGGAAATTATTGCTCCGTTAATAAGATTTGGAGACTTATAGTAGCTTTGATGTCTGCTCTATTTAATGTAACTTGATTATGACAGCTGACCTGTTAGCTCAGTTTTCCATTTGTCCAATGTAAACCAATGGATGACATCACACCCCGCTACGTTTTATACCAACATAAATGAATGAATGTCAAAAACTGGCAATTTCAAAGTTGAAAACATCACAAATGGCAGCAATAAGTACCATTTTTTGTATTTATTTTTGTCTTTCAGCTGTGAGTTGTACCTAAAATCTTAGGTGGTTTTGTGTTTGTGGTGTAACTTCTATTGATCTCTTATCAATTAGTTAAAATATGCTCCTAACAATTGTCTTTTAACTTCTTAACTATGATAAAATGCCTGTTTGAACAAGATATTTCTCAGTAACGTAACACAATGAGGGATCCTTCCACAGTGTAAGCCACTGCGATACCAGTTCATACTGGTTTATTACCACTTGACTCTTGTTAAACAGTCGGAAACGACACTAAATCATAAAATTATTTCCCCAAATTGTCAACTGTAAACATCCTCCCCACTTTACAGACGAACTTCCTCACTTATCATAGTTGTGTGCACAGTTTTCTTGTGAAATGAGTGTTTATTACCAACATATCAGGAGAACTCACTTTCAGTTTGACTGTCATATAAAGTTTAGATCATCTGGATAAACAGTTGGTTCATTTCCAACCTTTCGTGTTCCCAGATCTCACATAGTAACTTAGTGAGTGCAATGTTATTATTATTGATAGAAATGATGATCAGAAACAAAATTATCGGGCATTAGAGCGGCATAAATGAGCAAAAACTGTCCAAATTCTAGTGATTTTACACATTAAAGTGAGTTTCCAGGTGTTGGGGAGTAATACAGCATACAGTAGGTGAAAAGTGAAATCTGATAAATTGCCTCAGGTGATGTAACACCAGGTTTTGACAAGGAAGAAGAATGTGTGGAATAAAAAAAAGACGATATCCTATAAAACTGCCCGTCATGAGTCTGACGGCGTTACGGGAGCGCGGCGCTGAGTCTGCAGAGATCAATTAAACACGCACTGTTTTCCAAGAGGTGTCCGTTTAATGGTGTCTTGAATTATCCGGCATGGCGGAAGTTATTAGGTCACAACCTGCTAAAGCTTTGCTGCCAGCTCCTCTGCAAACAATACATCATCTCTAACGGCTTTAAGACTGGAAGCCGTCAGCTGCCGCTCAGGTGTTTCTCGCTCAGGTCGGCAGGAGCAGCTGTATCCCGAGTCTGTTGGTGGAAACATTGCGGCTAATAGCTTCAAGGCTGTCAGACACGGTAACCTGGAAGCGCCGCACAAATTGTCTTAAGCTCGGACGAGGGAGTAAAGTCTCAGCGGCCAACTGCTCTCACTTGGTGATCTCACAGCAGAGCGGGAATGACTTAAAGTTCTTGAAAAGCATTAGAGCTGCTTAAGCTCCCGGAGGCCTGGACTGTGTACCTCCCTGCAGACGATGAAGACGGTGGATGTTTATTAACAGGCGAGCGGCGATTCTCTTTCTTCCTGCCTCTGACCTGTGAGCGATCTCCTGTTGGGAGTCTGCGATGCTTAAAAAATTAAGATAATCCCCTTTTTCTCTGGTTGTGGAGTTCATGTCAAAGAAACTGGCAAAACTTCTGACACATTACGCAAGTCCAAACTCTGTGATGCTCTGTTATTTTTCCCTTTTTCCTCCCTAACCTGAAATACCCGAGCGTTATGAATGAAAATGAGATTATGGCATCAGTGAGCCGGCGCTCCGTAAGCTCCCCATTTCCCTCCCTTTTCTGCTCGGACCCGAGGGGCCCCGCAGAGCCCTTTGCCATTCCCACCTGGGGAGAACAATATCCTAAGATCATCTTAGTGTGCTTCCCAAAGGCTTTGGTTAACAGATGGTTCCTCAAATCCCCCTGGTTTCCTCCCAGCTTGAACATGTGTTTGTGTGATCCTGCCCTAAAAAAACCCACAAGAATAGGAGATGTGTTTTGGTGACTTGCATCCCACCGTTATGTAGTCACTTCCTGACCTTCCTAGTTTGGGGATTTGTGGCTGAGTGTGCAGAGAGACGAAGACACAATTGGAGTCAGACCCTCACTGTTTTTTGGTGGGGGGGGGGTTTAAAAAAAGGCCACTTTTTTTTTTTAACGCCCAAAAAATTGACAACAAAGAAGCTGACGCTGATGACAAATTTGCTGTCATTTTTCAAAATATCCTCCGTGACGGTCGAGGTCGGATCAAACGCGGTGGTTTCATGGTTAGTGACTTGGAAAGACCATTGAACTCCTCGTCTTTTCTCATTTCATCAAAAAAGAAAATTGACAACAAAGAAAGAGGGAAACTGATGCCAGATTGGGACTCTTCTCCTCCTGGCAGGTCCGTGCGCTCGTCAGTAAAACCGGAAGACAGTCATGCATAATCATACATCACATCTATTGTTTGTGCACTCAGGGTTCATAATATCACTTTTTGAACTGGCTGCCAAACCCCCCCTCCACCACCACCACCACCACCAGCACCACCACCGCCATGGCCTCCAATTATGATAATTCAAACTCCGGGCTTTGGTGGAATTTGACTTTGTCTGCCCACTTTCCCACAATTCACTTCTGCTCTCAGGGCCAACACGCAACTCATTGTAGTGTTTGTTTGTTGCCATTGTTCTGTAACATAAGCGCTGTGTCTCAGCTCATGTAGTATATTCTCTCTGATAAATGGACATTTGGCAGCAGTTTCCTCCACAGAGGCCTTAATGGAAAAGCTGTTGAGAGTGAAACTTACAAAGGAAAATTAAAAACTTCCTAATTAAAACCTCTCAAACTGATGACATAGCCAATAAGACAATAAGTGTTTTTGCACCTAAATGCTGCTCTGACGGGAAAAGCTACCTTTGAAGATCTGAGATTATAATCGAAAGCTTGGGAACAGCTACTAAATAGACCTTGTGGTGAGATTGTTTTGTCAGCTGCTGCTTCCAAGACCAAGACTGAACTTTCAGTCTAAACCTTTTAAGACAACACGGACGAGAAATCTTTACAGAGCTCAGAGCAAAATGGAAATTTGAACACCTATTGTTCCACAACAACTTGTTAAAACTCCATGTGAAAAATGAAGTGTTGGATACAACTGAACGCTCCAGAACAGCTACTAAATGGACCTTGTGGTGAGATTGTTTTGTCAACTGCTGTTTCCAAGACCCAGAATGAACTTTCGGTCTGAACTTTTTAAGCCAAAATGGATGAGAAGTCCTTAAAAGACTTCAGAAAAATGGAAATTTGAATTCAACTTGACAAACTCTGCAAGATGAAGATTGTGTGAAACAACCCAAAAGCTCCAGAACAGCTATTGAAAGGACCTTGTGGTAGTTTTTTAAAGATGCTCATTTAAAGAACACACATGTTTTTTGTTTACTTCCCTCAAACCCAACATCCTTTATAACAGGCGTCAAATATTTATTGGTCTTAGCCAATGAAAATGTACTTTTTAAAATATAAACAACACATTGTAGGTTCACCAGTGTGTCTAGTTAACATACACATGATTAAAACAGCCATTAATTGAGAAATCCATTGTAGAAAATCCATTAGAAGAATGTCAAAATGTCCATCATAGTGAACATGAACAATATTTGTAGATGGGAGAAGGGTTAGAAAAAAACTGGGTGAAAGAACATCCAAACAGCCAAAAGTATGTGGACACCTCAAGCATTACTTCCACATGTGATAGTTGGTCATATGATTTCTAAACCGTGCATTAGCCGAGCTCACAGTAGGTGTTCCACTTCATCCTGGAGCTGTTGGATGGGGTTGAGATCAGGACCAAACTGGGGAAAAACTCAATTCTTTATGGAGCTTTATGGGATTATTGTCATATTAAAACAAGAAAGACACAAACACAAACTGTTGCTACACAGCTGGAAGAACACTGCTGTCTAAAATATGACTGCATGATGTACAATTTATATTTCCTGTCATTGGAACTAGTATAAGGGGCTCAAACCAGGAAATAACAGACCCAGACCAAAAGTAGACAAAAGTATGTGGACAGTGTCATCTACATGCTTTCCTGTAAGGAACTATCTGACTAAAAACACTCTTATTTTACCCCTAAACAAGATGTGGAACTTTCTTGAAATGATTGTTGACATCGTAAACAAACAATTGTAGTGAGTTTTTCCTCTTAAAGTCTTTAATTCTAAACTTCTCTATTGATTAAATTGAATCTGAGCTCACAGGAATCTTTATCATACACTGCTGCCTGGGAACCATCTGACTGCTGTGTGTGTGTGTGTGTGTGTGTGTGTGTGTGTGTGTGTGTGTGTGTGTGTCTATACGTATGTTCCTAATGAGCAGTAATTAGGGACAAAACACGACAGGTTGTTGATGATAACTCGGCGCAATGACGACATCCCCGTCAGTGAATACCAGCATTGTTCCCGCTGCCGACTTAAGAGGCAAAAGTTGCCATTGTGCGTTTTTCCAGGTCACTTCATACATATTTACTAAAAATGGATTAACGAAACAAAGGCACTTGATTATTTGCTCGTCGTCACTGGCTTTATAGACTGTTGGCCTCTGGTCTTGTTGGGTGTGCTTGCGGTGATAAGCCCCTCCTCCCCCGTCGGTGGCCAATTATTTCATTATCAGTGCCAGCGGAGACGCCACTCACGCTGCACGCCGCTGTTAAACGCGTCATCCTCACTTGTCATTTCACAATCAGCTTTTTCAAAATGAAACCCAAGATATTTGTAACATTTGACACCTGCTTTTAATATAGAATAACATAATGAGACGTGTTCAGAATGGCAGAGAAGACGTATTATGTCATTTCCTGGTGCAGTATGTTGATTTCTTGTATAGAAAATCCAAACAACAGTATACAAGTGATTAGGGATGTGCAGAGGGCCCAGTATTCATGAAGTGTTCCCTTGGGGGCACATCATGTGTGTCAGTAGCTCAGCTTTATCTCTGGGGAACATCCCCCAACTCCGGGAGTGATGTCCAAATTAGGAAATATGCGTCATGTAGCAGGTGGATGTGACGCCCCTCGTTGAGACCTGCTGATAGACGTAACAGTAACCGACCTGTGCGCTGCTATTTGATGTGGGGGGGTTTTTTCTTCCTGAAAACAAATAAGTTTTTGCTTTGCCAAATAACGTATTCGGGCACAGCCCTACTAGTAATATACAAATATTTAAAATGTACGGAAAATAAGAGGTATGTAAGGTCGTTTAAAGATAAGATAAGACGTGCAGTCAGTAGCTGCAAATCAGTCAAGACAAGAATAAACATCACCATCCATCAAACCGGAGCGTCTTATTGAATCTGGTGTTATGAAGCCGACAGGTGGAGCGTGGTGGTGCTGTCAGCCTCGCCCGTCACCGTCTCCCTCCACCCCCCCCCCCCCCCGTCCCTGTATCTTTTATCACGGCGGCGTATGAAAAGCGATACAGTGAAATCATCAGCGTGAAGGGAAGGGACGTCGCAGGTGTTCTGTCATCCCTGACGTCTCCACACCTGCGAGGGCACCGAGGCACCGACACCCCTGCTCATCTTTTCAGCAGCACCTGTCAGCGGGGCCGAGGCCTTTTCAAAAAGCCGGCTCTGCTCCTCCGACGTCCCAACAACAGCTATTGTTTGTCACGGCCCACCTATTCAAAGCAGGGTGGGGGGACCTGTCATTAATAAAAGCTCGCTGTCAGCCGGCGAGGCCCTCGCTCCCCTTCCACCGCTTCCTTTTGAGGTAGGAAGGGACATAAAGGAATTCAACCTACACTGACATGTCTGCACAATCGGACCGCGAGTGGAAAAAAGGGTGGAGCGAGGAACTGTAGAGCTGCGGAGTGAACAAAAACATAGATGGAGCATCAATGACACCGACACATGTTTTTATTAAGGTGGTTAAGTTTAACATCTTTGTCAGTACGAGCGGCCGGAAAATCAATTTGTGCAAAGAGTCGGTCGTATGAAGGTGAAAATACTATAAAATACAGAAATATATGTGTTAAATTAGCATTAAATTACCTTGAATGGGTTTAGCTGTGGTTACCTCTTCTTATTTGTTCAGTTATTTAACGCCAAGTCAGAACTATCAGACCTTTCAGAAAACAATCTGAGTTTCCCAGTTGCAATTATGACTTGGATGAACTGCATTTACAAGTGATTATGGCAACTCTCATGATATAAATATGGTATTAGACACAGTACGGCCTGTAATGAAATATGAAATATATGTACTTTACTGTCCCTTTGAGAGAAACTAACTCATAGCTGCCAAAGAGGACGAAGAAAGACGCATGACAAAGAACAGCAACTACCCAAAAAATAAATAAATAGATGCAGGAGACAGAGAGAATGAAGTGAAACATTTTACAATTAAAAAATACAGTGAACAAACAGTTTCTTTGGGTTTTCTGTACTGACATTTCCTGCTATCAGCCTGCATAAATGTTACTTGTCCAAGTTCATATCTGAGATTTATTAACACGTTGACATTAATAAGTGTGAGGGATATAATAACTAGAACAATCAGATAATCAGACAGGTTGGAAACAAACTGACATTTTACTAACTACTGTATTTTGGCTGTCGTTTGGAGTCATGTTTCTGTCCACCTGGTGAATGTGAGTCCAATATTCACTCACTTTTAGCTCTGTTTTTGCTCTCTACCAACTCCTGAGGGAAATATCTGGCTCTTTAGCTGCTAAACGCTCCACTTTGTTCCAAGCCCTCAGGAAGAGCGCCGGGCTTCGAAGCCAATTTGACAAAGTGGTCAAACCGTGTTCCATAGACTTACATTGTGAAAGAGACGTCTGTGCATCACAACCCTGTGAAATTATTCATTTCACCATCAGAATTTGATCCATTTGGTCCAGTTACATTTGGAAAGTCTAGAAAAGCTGCATGACTGAATTGTTTTATCCCCATTCAAGCTAGCCGGAGCGCTAAACTGGAAGTTGCTAATGTATTTGCTCTGATGCAGAAGCTACGCGGAAGAAATTTAACTTTTTTGGCTTCATGCACCACTGAGCAGCTTTCATAGGAGTGAACGGGGTCCTGCCTCCGATGTTGTATCCAGTTATACATCCATGCTACGTTCACCAGCTAGTCTACAGCTAACTGTGTCTGTTTGGTGCTGAGCAGGAAGTGTACGGCGGCTTTTTAGAGCTTTTTCTCTGAAAACGATGCTATGAGACACTGAGAGTGAACCAGAACAGTAAAGTTGCAGGTGAAACTCACTATAAAGCTCCTCTCATATTACACATCATCATTTCATACATTATTATAAAACTATATCATAGTCGTTTTAACGAACGTCGCCAGGTTCCCAGATCTCATTATTAAGTCGGTCAGCAGACTGTTAGTGTTATAAAACTATGAAAATAAGATCCAAGTTCTATAAAACCAGTATTGTCCTTCAATTCTTCCAGCGTGGCAGCAGCAGCCAGCGAAGACATGCTATATCCCCTCTAGAAGCTGCTACGGACGGGCCAACATGTTGCACTTGGCGCAGGCTCCGGGTCCACAGAGACAGAAATTTGTTTTCCCTGGCGCTTGCCGCATGACTCGAGTGCAGCCTTTTGTGCGCCGTGCTGCGCATCACCCAAGAAGGCTTAAGCTGTCAAAAAACGTTATATCTCTAAGAGAAGTTGGCCTGCACTCCGGTTGCTTTTTGTGAATATCCATGGCCAGTGCCAGGGAGCGGCGCGCCGGGAGTGCTGGGAGTGCATGCGCCAGTAATTAGATGCAGTTTATTGTCCACACAGGGTCAGTGGAGTGAGATTTTGGGGGCTTTACTGCTGCTTGAGCGCGCCGATTCACTGCTGATGCTGATAGGAACGCAGCAGGGGGCCACTCCAATGACGTTGTGCGTGTGAGTGTGTGTGTGTGTGTGTGTGTGCAGGAGTACATTAAAAGAAAGACACACACACACACACACACACACTCTTACACAGATACATGCATGCACACACACGTTATTGTGCTCTCAGTCATGCAATGTCCCATCTTGCAGCATCACTGAATTGCAGTGTGAAGCACAGCGGGGGGTCTGTGACATCCTCCGCTCCCCGCAAAGCTCTTACTCCCAATTTTGTGTGTGTGTGTGTGTGTGTGTGTTTTGTGTAAGAGAAGGAGTGTATGCATGTGTGTGTGTGCATTAATGCCACATGAATGTGCCATGAGGGAGTGTCAGGCCTGCACAGATTGAGTGAATGTGTGTGTGTGTGTGTGTGCGTGTGAACACATGAAGCCCAAATGCACTCTGGTTCCCGTGTTGAACCTCATTGTCGTTCACTCTTCATCCCCTCAAAGCATGAGCTGAGTGGAGCTCGTTAGTGTCCTCAGATAGCCTCGCTGTCCTCCTCCTCCTCCTCCTCCTCCTCACTCCCTTGTGACATCACGGCCTTGAGAAGGATGTGGGAGACCAGCAGCAGCAGCAGCAGCAGCGGCGGCGGTGGCGGCTCGTTCAGCATCTGCCAACACTCTCCTCACAGACACACACTCTCCCCCTGTTTGGACTCTGGGCAGCAGTCTTGTCGTGTGCTGTAGCGCGCTCGCCGTCACACACTCTGCAGCTGTAAGTGCTCGCCAGCAGCAGGTCAGCAGCTGCTGCTGCTGCTGCGTCCGTCCACCAGCGTCTGCACTGGATTTGTTCAGCTACATAGTTACATGCATGATGGTGGAGACACACACGACGACGGTGGGGCGTGGCGACTGATGGGAGCAAGTTGCAGCAGGTCTGTTCCGGTCTGGATCAGTCGGCAGATAAAAAGTCTTCAGATCTTTTATGATCATAAAGAGTTTTTAAAATATGTTAGATATTTGCGACTAATGACGTCACTTGTTTGTCAATATAAGGTAGATGTACCGTAACGAAATACAAAAGAAAGGTTTTCTGGAGGGGAAAGGTTGAGCAGAGAGATTTGTGGCGTGAGAGAGAGAGAACGCTGGACTGTAATGGAAGAAAAGCTGATTGAAATCAAAGAGCTTCACAGCCGACCAGAAGCTGACGTTAGCTTCGTTTAACAAAGTTCACTCAGCTCCAGTTACAGTCCAGATGACCCACGACTCTCCATCCAGCATCTCAATCCAACTCTTTTTTTCTCCTTTTTTAGCCTTTTCAGCACAAACTACACCGTATATTAACTATGGATGTATACAAGCAGCTGGTCGCCTCCATGTTTGTTTTGGTAACCGGTATCTCTCTCGCAGGAGTTGCAGGATCGTCTCCCTCCTCAACTCAAGTCGTTATAGACCAGCGGTTCATAAGTAGCGGTCGTAAACTTTGTGCTCCTTCCCGACAGTCAAAAAAGGCTAAAAAAATTGGCGCCAGTTAGTGGAAACAATCTTTATGTTTGGACTGTCCAGTCATTGTAGGTCTTTAGATGTTTATCCAAACAGACTTGAAGCCCTAAAAAGTCATTTCAGTTTCAGTTTGAGCTCCTAAAACGTAAAGACAGCTGTAATGATTGGAGTTGATGTGGTTTTGGGATCCAAAACACGCTTGGACTGGCCCTGTGACTTATACCTTAGTAGAAACATTTGGTAGAACATTTAGTTCATTCTGATCTGGATGTTAAATACGTCTGCAACTGAGATAACGAGGCTATAAATGAAACATGCTGATGCTTTCTGGATGTACAGCTCAGTGTCTCTTCTTGTTAGGCGGGGTCATCACATCAGGCCTTTTGATCTCTGCCGCCACACCTGGAAATACCCACAATGCAGTGCAAGCCCAAAAAACCAAGACAGAAAAGAGTCCAGAATGATAATCTACTGGTTTCATGCTTCCTTTTAATACTAAAGACTTTGAGAGATCTGCTTTGATTTAAACATCTTTGCACTGTGACCTTGAACTACGTTGAAGCCTCCCAGTACAACCAGTCTGATCTGCTGGGTTCTGAGCAGCTCTACTGGAGCAGTTGGGGTTAATGGCCTTGCTTAAGGGTACCTCGGTGGTGGTAATGAGGGAGAGGCAACCACTGCTTCTTCACTTTCCCGAACCAGATTTATCCTGCCGGTTCAGGGTTCGACTCTAACCTTTAGGCCACCACCACTTTATATACTTCTGCTTGCGGAGGAACATTAATTTGGTTTATGAACATTTTTCCCGCTTTATCCGCCTTTTCAAAGCTTCGTCGGAGATCAAAAGCCTCTCTACTGTAACATAAGGAATGCCCACACCGAGACAAACCAGGACAGTCTTTTGTTCTTCTCTTATTGTCACTCTGCATGCACGCTTGTTTAATACATTGTCCTCCCAATCGCTTATGGAAATTAGCTCATTTTCCAGAGCACAATGATGAGCTGTGTTGAGTGAAAGGAGCGCTCAGTGCCAGGACTTTTTCATCCTTTTGTGCGACCAACAGGGGCCAAAGGAGTAACGGTGAAAGAAGTGATTTTTAAGTGCATCTATTCTGTCGCCTCCACCCATCTCCTTTCGCCCTCTCACCAAACTGTCACCGCTGCATGCCTGCCAATTCTGCCCCCCCCCCCCCCACCCACCACCCCCCCACCTCCCCGTCTCTCTAATAAATCAGCAGATAACAGCCGTGACCGCTGCCCATTGTTTTGGCCGCGTAAACAGTTTAAAATGAATTTTAACTGGTCTGGCCTGGGAATACATTTCATATTATGCATGTCAGCCTCATACAACGGGGCCCTTTTTGCATCCTGGAAAAGAAAAAAAAAAAAAAAAAAAGGATAGCGGATCGAGTGCGATGCCAAAAGAAGTCCCGGGCAATCAAGTCCTCTCACCGAGCCTGCAGGCCAGACAAAAGGCCTCAGCACAATCCTGCAGGCGTTAGCTATGCATGCTTTCCAGTTGCCGTGGTTAGGACGGGTCAGCTCGAGGAGGTGGAGGGGGCCGGTACATGAGGAACGAGGTGCGAGTCTTGTCAGCGGTCTCCTGTTTCTGTGCTGTGAAGTCGACTCGTGTTTTTCACTCAGAGAGTTGACAGAAGATACAAGAAGGAATAAGATCTGATGGTCTGTAGGCCGATTATTTCATTGACAGATCTGAGTTTAGCATCTGTCGCTCTGAAGACTGCCGACATCTCGCATGTTCATACCGAATAAAAGTCTTCCTACGTCCCTCCAGATGTTAAGAACGAGATTATATCATCACTGCTTCTATTTCATGATGTTGTTTGGTCTGCAGCCAAAAAGAAGGACATATAAAAGTGCAAGATAGTCCAAAACAGAGCTGACAAAGATTATTCTAGCTGCCTCCATATAAGTATCCTGTTGTTCTGGTTATGTACCAGTTTCTTTGTTGGATAAAGATGTTTTTGTTTGATGATGTACAAGACTCAGCAGACTTTCAGCAGATGGTTTTATTCTTCATCATCTATGTGCATTGCTTTGTAAAACTGTAAAAATAAGTGATCAGATGATGACCTTTTTGGCTGTAATGTGTATGTTAGGGCTGTCACTTTCTATTTAATGTTCAAACTATTTGTAAATGGAGAAAAAGGTCAAACATTCAGTCTATAAAAAGCTCAGGTTGAGTCTCGTACTGCAGCAGGTGGTCACTCTGATCTACTGCATGACCTGTTGACCTTTGAGTCAACTAGGCCATCGTTGTTCTTCTTCCTTCACACAAAACTAGCAAGCAAACAAATAATTAGTCCATCAAACCATCCAGGAGTTTGACAGTAGATAGAATCATTAATTAAGGTTCACAGTAACGTTTAATATGACAACAAATCTGATTTATCAGCACCGAGTGTGACAGTAGAGGCATCAAGAACGAACAGAACCAAATCAGTTCTACGTCTCACTTTAGGATTGAAATATTTGGAAACTTTACATTTCTGTCTTAATCGACTCACACAAGAGTCCATCTCGTCAGACTTCAAGTTACAAACAGACATGTCTAAATAAAATAATATAGTAAAGCTGAGAAGACTTAAAGTAAAGTTATGACCTCCTACACAGACAGCCAGTGTAGTTTAATAAGAATCGTGTCAGTTTTAGAGTATTTCAAGACACTTATGCCGCCATTTTTCCTCACTTGAGGAGGATGATTCTCAGTTTGTATGACTGTTCTCTTAATAAAAGGCTGTTTTCACTGAAAATTCCTTGATTTTGATGGCATGTATGTCTTAAAATCATGTATCAAGACACCAAAAATGTATTTTAACAGTTCAGCCTTCATCTTAAATCAGCACTCTTAATTTAACTGTTGGCAAAACTACAGAAGTGTCACTGTGGATGCAGCTGATGAAGCTTCCAGTGGATTCTTTTAAAAAAAAGCATAATGTGTCTTCAGTTTGTGTCACATTGGAAGTGAACTCCCCTGATAATTTCCAGCATTTTTCTCACGTTTCCTCTTCCTCGTTTCAGACCAGCGGTTTCTGTTTACGTCGTAGCACAAAGTCAGAGTTCAGCGGAGGGTTGGGTCACCTGCTGTGCCATTTATTTTTGTCAAATTGCACTAATTGTGATGTTTGTGCAGCCTATATGATAATTCTGCTTTCCAGAACAATGCGGCTAATAACGGGTGTAGAGGGGTCATGGGAAAAGCACAGTCTCTGCCAATTAATGTGTTAGCGCTGATTAACCCTCCGCTCTCTCCGCCGCCGCCACAAACCGCTATAGAAGCCACGAAGAGGCCACAACAGGAGAGCGTGAATGCTGAATCTTATTATTCCTAATGCGCATATGTTGTTGCAGAAACCTATACATTAAACGTCATTAGGTGAGGCTTTCAGGACAACGACGCCCGATAAAAGGCGAGGGCGTTCCGGGTGCAGTAAACTTCTAAACCCGTCGTTTGTCAAGCGTCCCATAAGAGAGATAGATTATCTATTCATTGGACTCTTTATGGCTCTCTTTCATGTCTTGTTTGCCCACATTAAAGCTCGGCAATCAGCACCATGTGACGGTTCATTATAGTTTCAGGACACTTAAAGAGGTTGTTGTTCTATTTCCAGACCATTGCTTCCTGGATTCATTTGAACTTGTGTCGCTGCGGTGTGTTCCTGTGAAAACCACGACAAATAAGTTGTTCCGTGCAGGAGAACATCTAAACATCTGAAAATGAAAGGGTTCGGCCCCACTTGTGGTTCAAAGACGAGTCCTTTGCTGTGGTTTCTGGTGTAACCTGTGCAACATTGTCCAAGCAGGTCAGTGTTTTGCATGCAGAGACTTGTTTAAATTATAGAATTCAGCACATTATTACACTTTTCAACACTTCCAACAGCAACACAATGCATCTATAACACAACTCTGAAAATATTAAGACATTAGTGTGTTATTAAACCCCTCCGAGCTGATTTAAAAATGGTCAGAAGTCATTTATTTCAGTCTTGGATGGATAAACTGGTGATTTTAGTCCACAAAAAGAAACATGTTGGTCTATTTTAAACATGCAGAGCTATGATTTCCCTGTTTTTCTTTCAGCTTTTTCTTTCTCCTCCGGAAGAACAGCAGCATTTTCTCCTTTGTTCAAAAGCTTAAATTAGCCGTCTGTGTGTTTTGTTTGGTGTTTGAATATTGTTGGTTGTCTCAGAAAGAATGTGATCATATAATCATAACTTTAACTCAATACTTTTTAAATCCGATCCACAATCGTTCCTGAAACCTTAAAAACCAACAATCACTGACATAAAACCAGTTGTGTCATTTTAAGTTGAAGCACTTGTTTCTTTGTCCTGATTGACAAACATCAAACCAATCAGCTGATTCTTTCTTATTATCCAAACATTTCTTAAGTTTTTGACTGCTTTAAATTAAAACATTTTGCTTCCCATGAAGCCACAAAGTCTCGGCCCAAAAGAGGACGAAACCCAGACCTGGTTGGCGGACTTATTGGCCTGAATGCACTGGTTCGACTGGTGGAAAATCTTAACCAGAGCTGATCCTCAAAACAAACTGGTCCAGACGACCTGACAGCCAAGAACAGACCTGCCGACTGACTGCGGCCCTGCTGTAGGAAACATTTTAACTCTATAACTCCTGTCAGCAGCAACTCCTGGAGTTAAACCACCTAAATTAAAACAAATGAATTATTTCTGATCTTTTGACTCTTGTGATGGAAGTTTTGAGTGTTTTTAAGACACTGTTGGACTACTTTGAACGCAGAAACACCATATTTTTAATGTATCTGGATCAATTCTACAACAAAACATGAGCACAATCTCTATTTATTGATACATGTATTACATACTTTTCATAGCACTACCGCTAATAAAAATAAAGTTTATTTATACAGTAAAATCAGTGATTACAATGTTTTTTACATAGACATAAAAAGAACAAAATACCAAATACAAAGATAATAAGAAAGCCTTTACAATAAAAGTGAACTTACAAGAGCAACTTAAAAGCAGATTGAACATTTTAAATAGTATATAAAGTATAATATATACAGGTTGTAGCTGTGTAACACTACATCTGTTTATAAGAAAAATTGGTGACAAGCCTCAGATCTGCTGCCACATTATTGAATTTTATCAGAATACTGAGTTTCTCATTTACCCTCAAACCTTTAAAACTGAATATTAAACATTTATACCTGAATAGATATTGTTATCTTTAGCGTGGAGAGTAAATATGAGAAAGTCTCATTGGATGCAGCTTCTGTTTGCAGCTTCTTCTTCTTCTTCTATCTGAAAGTCAGTTTATCTTTTAGTGCGTCTACAGGTTTTTTTTTGTCCTTGAGATAAGATCCTTGTATCTTGTAAACCCAGGCCTGTCATGGCTGCCAGATTCCCACGCCGCAAATATTTTGACTCCCATTAAAACTCAACAACAAGATGATTTCTCACAAACCGCTGCTAATTTTCAGAAAACAGATCTCAAAACAAAAGAGCGAAAAAAGCTGGGGGGGAAGAGATGCCGACCGACTGTGAATAGCTCTGGTTAACCTTGGTGATGTTTGCTGCGAGTTGTCGTAATCTCCTGTGAGAAGAAAACTGAAACCAGACAGTATTTATCAGATCCAGGAGTCTTCCTTTCCCAAAGAGATAGCAGGGTTCTTTCTTTATTATTGATTTCTCGCCTTTAATCCTCCCATTTTCATCATCTTTCTATCAATATTTAAAGCCCTCTTGTGCAGAAAATGTCATTTCTTTTTGTTTTATGTTAAATGTAAATCCTCTCTTACATCTCAGTGTTTATTTCCAGATTTGATCTTAAACATAAACACCAGAAAACAAACAGAACGTATACACCAGCACTGTAGGTGGAGCACAGAGCGAGGAACATAAAGCCCTCGTAGCAACCAAAATGTCATGTTAATGTTTTGTAAATCCTCCCCATCTTGGGATAATTGCTGAGGGGAAACAGGCTGTGTGTCTGCACACACTCAAATGAACAGTTGTGGTTTGGCTGCATCTTAAATGTGGTGACTCTTTCATCTTTTCTGTCTGTTGCCAAACGTGTAGGTCAACACACAAGCACAATGAGAACTGAAAACCGAGCTGTAGAGCAATAATAATAAAAAAAAAAAAAAAAGCAGCTGATTTTGTTCCCCTTGGTTTTGACGTTATCTGTCACTTTAATGTGTCTGCGCTGAACTCGCTGACCTCTCCGTTGCCCCCCCGTCGTGGCTGAAGTGGTCAAGCGTATAAATGTCAAGGCTAATTCAAGGTCAAACAAATGTGACCTGATAATCATCTACCTGGTGTGTCCTGCAGCATCCTGGCCTGGCTGCGTTTAACGAGGAGCAGAGCTCAAAAGGCTTTTATTGTTCTTTCTGACCCCGTTTGTTAAGATGTGAGGAAGAGGATTCCTCATGTGGGACGACTGGAGTGATCTGGAAAAGTCTGCTTTGATAATGGAAAGTCTCTTAGTCAGTGAGAGTAATAGTTGAAGTAGATCAAGAGCCAATTAAAACAGTCCTCCCCTATGCAGGAGGAAGAGAGGAAGGGTGTGACACTGACTGTTAAAGTAAACACAGAAAAAGGGGCAAAACTTTTAGATTTTTATGTGCAAAGAAACACTTTTATTGACTTTCTCACAGCAGTGGACATCAGACCGCAGACAGGGCGGTGACCAGATGTTACAAACACTGAGGTGATTAATCCAGGTCACCCACATTCTCCCACATTCTCCGGAAAATGTTGAACACACTCAGCCAAAAAAGCAGTTGGTAAAAAGACTTTGATATATTGACTTTAATTTCACTTCACCGCTGTTGAAATGCAAAAAAAAAAAATCACATATGGAAATACTGAATTCTGTTTTTTGTTCATCCATTTTTCTTGATCTTCTTGATATAAATAAGTTAAAAATATTGCGTGTAAGAAAACAACTATAAAAAACTAAGTGTTAAACTTCAATTTATCCCCTAAAATCCCCAAATTCCAGCCTGGTCGCCAAAATAAAACGTCACCATTGTACGTTCCTGTTTTCTGTAGATATACGTTGAATATCTACGTTTCAACACGTATCATATTAACATTTCTAAAGTGACCCAGTTCACATGAGATCTATATGAGCCGGATGTCTTATTAAGAGGTCGGTGGATGGTTAGGAAGTTTGTTGGCGGAGAGACCACTGTGAAACCGCTGCCCACTTCCTGTTTCAAAACCGGGTGTTTTTCAGCGTGACTTCAGAACATTTAACTTATTAACTTATTTAACTTACTTTAATCAAAACCATGATCTTTCTCTAACCCTAACCAAGTGTTTTTTGTGCCTAACCCTAACCAGACTTTAACCACAAATGTTGTCACATCATAAAACATCGTTATTCAACTCATCACGGCCAACGTTCAAAGTGGTCTATTTTGGTGATTGGGTTGCAAATTCACATCCAAAAAAAACCAACAGAAGACACAAGTTTTTGCGTTTGTGTTCATATTAACCCAACGTCTCCAACCTTCACTCAAACCCTAAAGGACACAAACTGACATCATGACATCAAAACTCTTTTGAATCTATACGTTGAATATCTACGTTTCAACACGTATCATATTAACATTTCTAAAGCAACGCAGTTCACATGAGATCTATATGAGTTGGATTTCTTATTAAGAGGTCGTTGGATGGTTAGGAAGTTTGTTGGCAGAGAGCGAATGTTTCGAGACCACCGTGAAACCGCTGCCCACTTCCTGTTTCAACCAACAAAACCGGATATTTTTTAGCATGACGTCGGAACATTTGCAGCTGTTTTTATTTTTTTCACTTTTTATATAACTTATTCATGAAAACCATGATCTTTTCCTAACCCTAACCAGACTTTAACCACAAATGTTGTCACATCATAAAACATCGTTATTCAACTCATAACGGCCAACATTCAAACTGGTCTATTTTGGTGATTGGGTTGTAAATTCACATCCAAAAAAAACAACAGAAGACACAAGTTTTTGCGTTTGTGTTAATGTTAACCCAACGTCTCCAACCTTCACTCAAACCCTAAAGGACACAAACTGACATCATGACATCAAAACTCTTTTGAATCTATACGTTGAATATCTACGTTTCAACACGTATCATATTAACATTTCTAAAGTGACCCAGTTCACATGAGATCTATATGAGTTGGATTTCTTATTAAGAGGTCGTTGGATGGTTAGGAAGTTTGTTGGCAGAGAGCGAACGGTTCAAGACCACCGTGAAACCGCTGCCCACTTCCTGTTTCAACCAACAAAACCGGATATTTTTTAGCATGACGTCGGAACATTTGCAGCTGTTTTTATTTTTTTCACTTTTTATATAACTTATTCATGAAAACCATGATCTTTTCCTAACCCTAACCAGACTTTAACCACAAATGTTGTCACATCATAAAACATCGTTATTCAACTCATAACGGCCAACATTCAAACTGGTCTATTTTGGTGATTGGGTTGCAAATTCACATCCAAAAAAAACACCAGAAGACACAAGTTTTTGCGTTTGTGTTAATATTAACCCAACGTCTCCAATCTTCACTCAAACCCTAAAGGACACAAACTGACATTTGTTGGTTAAGGCCTCTAAAAAGCAGCAGCTTTACACCATCACAACATTTTTTTTTTTTTTACCAAAGTTGTGTCCAACTGTCCAAGCACATCCTTGTTTCCACTAGTACGAGAATCAACTTTCTAACAATTGTTTGGATCATTTTCATAGAAATAAGTCTTTTATTTTACTCCTCTTGTATCACCACCTGATCATCTTTACTGCTGTACAGGGAGCAATACATTTTATATCTCATGTATGTTTTTGTCCACCTCTGCTCCCGTTGGGCTGTTCAATCTAGAGTAGTTTAAACATGTCTAGATTTGGCCAGAAATGGTTTTTGTAGCTGCACAGAATGATAACTGATCATGTGTTTGATCAGGATTGGTTGTTTAGCTGTGAGACCAATTAAGAAAGAAACATGGTCTCCATTGTGATCATAGTTTATTCATTATAGGTGCTTTCCCTCATCTCAGGTGTGCCAGGTTGTGCATAAAGTTCATTGTTCAGTCTTCATTTTAAAGTGAAAGCCTCTCTCAGGTGGATGTTTTGCCGACTCTGTAGTCAGTCGTGTGAAGAGCACATGCCGGCTGCTCCAGGTCGGGTCAGGTAAGGGCACTTTGTCTCCATTCAGCCGGGCGATAAAGGCCACCGTGTAAAAGGAGAAAGGCTATCAGATAGTTGGGGCCAGCCACCGTGGCAGAAGTCAAGCGGTTCTGAAAGGCTCCCGTCTCCGTGCTCTCGGCTTCAGCGTGAGAGAAACCCCCGACATCCTGACGGGGAGAGATGGCTTTTAAAAAGACCCCAGATTACAGCGTCATATAGCCTACAGTCACCCGGAGATACACCCTTCTTTTCTTCGCCCCCTCCCTCCTCCCCCCGTTTGTCTCACTTTCAGTCACTTACAACCACTTTTCCTGAGCCATGCTGGGCCCTTCCATGCACAAGCTTGTCAGCGCTTCAATAGCTTTTGTCTCCGCGGTGACTCAAACAAGATAGGCCGCCTTTGACTCCTTTCCCTCCCTCGTCTCTCCTTGGATAAATATTTCACCTGTCACAAAGCCGAGCATGCTGGGCTCGCTGCTATAAGAGAAAAAACTTCTGGATTTAAAAAAAAGAGAGAGAGAGAGAGAGAGAGAACGTAAAGCAGGAGGAGGTTTATTCAAGTTCAGAAAGTCTTGATGCTTCTCTTTCATCCGTAGATGTACACGCTGCAATTTGCATAGCCTTTCATTCACTTTTCTCAGCCTGAAATCTCACTGCGCTCGTGGTAATTCTATTGTAAAGCCATCTCCAACTTAAAACGACTCCCTGTACAAAGCTGCCTTTTGAACGCAACTTCCCTAATGAGTGATGGCATAAAAGAACGGAGGCATCACTTTATTTTTGGATGAAACGCTTTGATATTTTCAAAGCGTACGCATCAATAATCCTCGTCTCTCAACAACAACAGGAAGAACAAAAAAAAAAGTTCTCAGCAAAAAATAAGGGGGTAAAGCGCTCCACATTCTGTCTTCGGATAATACCGAGGGTTTTTGACGTGCAAAGACTCTCGCGACTCGTCCCTCTTGTCTTTTAAGTTTTTCCCCAGGTGCCCTTGAGTTGAGCAAAGAAAAAGGTGATGTTTGCATGAAAGACAGCAGCCGTGATCAATGCAAATCCGGGAGCACACGAGGTTACAGCTGCGGTTAAAACGCTGCTGCGGTACAACGAGAGATATCCGACATGTTACTGATGAGTATGACAGGCCTGAACCCCGAACACTGCCGGTGTTTCCTGCGTCTACCACGGCGCCTTTTGATTCTCCTCTCAAGATATCGTTTGGAGGGTCATCGCTGACATCAAGAGGGATTATTTATACGGCCTTGTTACCTTCGCTGCAGAGATATTTAATGTCTTTTGGTTGAATTCAAAGCTGACAGACTTGCAGAGTGGGAGTTATTTCAGGGGTTTTTGAAGTACTGTATTGGCCCCAACATAAGACGTGAATCTCACATTTGTCTAGCTTGTCTAGCAGTCACATTCTCCTGTCAGACTCTTGGAAGCAATAGTTATTTTCTCCAGCAGTTAGCATTTTTCAGACTGTCTTTCTGAGCTCCTCTTCATCTGTTACAGCAGTAATTCTTCGATGCTTGACAGACGATTTGAACCCTGGTCCGTTCCTGCAGTAAAGATGTTTTCCCTCGGCATGAATTTATTTCCTTCATGGCAGAAAAACACGTTACACGAGCCATCAAGAGCTCCTGCAGGTTAAACTGAGCTAACCAAACACTTTAATGCTGGCTGAGTCTAACAGACTAGAAGAAACTAGCTTAGCAAGATGAAGGCTACAAACACCCTCTGTAGGAGCCACTGTTACAGCGATACTCTCTCTACTCATTAAGAATCTGATCTTATTCATCCTTGAATGTAAGAAAATACTCTTATATTCAGACCAATATGGTAAAAGTCATGTTTAGTTTCTTATAGATAATATTACTGTAGGGCATTGACAGTTGGACAGACATGACACTAACCTGGTTGAATCAAACCAACCAACTGTTTTAGAAAAATCTGGTTCTTTGAAAACCAAAATGCACCTTGGGAGTCGTAGTTAACTTCTCTGTACAAACATTTGCTTTTTTTTTATCAAAGAACCTGATTGTTCAGCTACATTTGTTCATCTTTTGTACTGAAGATTCAACCAGCAGAGTTTCACGTCCATCCAAGACTTGCAGAGTGCCGACTGGTCAACTGTGTCTCCTAGAAATGACCTTTATATACACGACTAGAGTGCAACAGCAAACACGTTCTGTTAGAAACATAATGCTGCTGAATAATGTCTTAGCAATGACTTGAATGAATCAAAATGTTGTTGATTAATATATTACACTATCTTGCAGT